>NC_045745.1:28190813-28206245 GCF_008692095.1 Etheostoma spectabile
TTATTCATCATTCTCTATTTCAGAGGTTGTTCATTCTGTTCATATTGTAATATAATACTTTTATAATAACATATTATTTATTCCAGCATCCTTTGCACTATGCTCCCTAACTATATTATAATTTACTCCTGCACACTTTGCACTCTTCATTGCACTTGTCTCAACCTGTCTATATTGTTTCTATTTACAGTGTGTGTATATTGTTTTTGTTGTATGTTTTGCATGAGTAAGCACATTGTGAGCAATACAATCCAAAGAAAAATTCCTTGTATGTGTCCTCATACCTGGCAAATAAAGCTAATTCTGAATTACAACCCTTCCCTTTTCTGCCTGCTGTTGGCTTCATTGGCTTTCCCGCAGGAGCTGGCAATGTGGGAGGGTTAATAGGCTAAAGGCTGACACCTAGGTAAGCCTCAACCAAGGCTATGGCTGTGTCTCAAACCGCCTACTTGCACACTTCAAACATATAGTTTTAAGTATATAGTGTAGATAACACAAACAGTCAGTGCACTGAAAGTACCCGGATGACCCCCTAAAAACGCTCAAAAAACGGTGGACACTACGCGACGAATGCGTCACATGGGCCCGGCTTCTTCCGGATTTCACAACCGAGCACAATGGTGGCCAGATGGCGGCTTGTTCAGAATACCAACTCAAATTTTACAAAAATAATTCACCGAAACGCAAATATAGGCCATATTTGACTCCTAGGATCCACATCTCCTGGTTTTGGGTTCGTTTTGACACTTCTGTTGCTGTTACCATGCATCCATATATTCCTCACTCATACATACACTTCACGCATCCCTGATCCTGTTTACTCACCACACCTCATGTTTTCGTAAAAAGCTCATATGTTTATTCATCAATAAACCTTTTATTGGCACTTTAACCTGTCTGGAGATTTAAACAGTCTACTACAACTCAACAAGTTGGGTCTTCGTAAGATTTTCCTTATTCCACATGTACTTAATAAATATACAATTCATATGGTCATGTGTATATCATATCACTGCAGAAGTGCATACAGTATTGACCAGTGCATATTCAAGGATCAGCTCTTACACTCACTGTAAAAGCACCTTCCCTTTGATAACATAACATTTTACACTGAATAGACAAAGACACAGGTTTTCTTTGTTACTGGTTACTATGAAACAAACACACAGAGAGGGATATAAAGACAGAGAGATAAACAAATAAATGGGATTGCTTTGATGCATGCGAGTTGGTGGGGGAAAGTGAAGTTGGACGATGTATAATGAATCACTGAAGAGTACAGTGAGCCATGAGCACTGTTACAAACAAGACAACATTCTGAAGATAAGTCTCCGGATGTTATTGCTTCAGTTGCAAGATCAAGTATAAATACTTGTAATGAATTGTGCTGAGGGATATGCTTGGCTTTCCAGGTTCAAAATTGGAACTGGTTCAAATTTATAATCAGAGCTTTAATATGAAACATGCTTTTCCATGCATATGGTAACACATGTGTATAGGGCAGGCCACCACTTTAATGTGTAAAGCAGAGAGAGAGAGAGAGGAGAGGTGAGCAGGTAAGCCATGGACAGATGGCAATTGGTGGTAGGGAAACATAACTATCTTTTCAATGAATTCCGGCAGGAATTACAACACACATTTTTGTTTATTTCCTTGCTCAAATACTAGGCTAATCAGAATCTAAATCAAAAGAGTCAATACATTCAAAAAAATATCTACCACATTTATCAATTTGGTCTTTGATATTTATGTGGACTTGGTCATGTTACATAGAGTAAAGTTGTCCCTGACAATGATGAACATTGTTAATAAGCACAAAGGCATTACAAGTGCTAAACAGATATTATACATCCTATGGCTAAATTAGAACCAGAGAAAGACTAGAGTATCATGGTTTGGCAGCCAAGCAAAAGCATTTGAAAGTATGATATAATTCTCCAGGTGAGTACGAATCCTAAACCAGTAAGAATCCTAAGCCATATTAAATCATTTTAAAGAACACTGCCATTTTATATACTATATAACAAGTGTCACAAGTGACTCATCTGCTAAAGCTCTGTGAGCCTTAATATTAATCAAATGAGCCAGCAGCTTTGGCTAGCTCTGCCTCCACATTGTATTGGAGTGGTAATAAAGTGCTGCTATATTTCAATAAAACACCTTGTGTAGATGGACAAATGCAAATGCCATGTCAGGACTTCCTCATAGGTAATCTTTATATGGACTTGGTCGGCACAGTGTGCAGTATGTCAACTCTCAATTTGACCAAAACATAAAGGTATGTGTGGCTGTAAGCACAAGCATCAGGTGGTTGAAGAAATGGTATAAAATTGGGCCCCAATTACCAAGTGGCGTTTTAGTTTGTTTAGCAGCAGCTTTGAGGCTTTTAAAAGCTGGAACTTATTAGCTGGGACAACATTTTAAGAGGACATCTTATTACTGATTACTGAAAAATGTCACAAGGGAGCTTTTAATATCAACATGAAATAAAGCATCTGGCCAGGGAACAATTAGACAGAAACAGTGTGATTGTAAGTTTTCTTTACGCTTGGCCTTCATCATTTCATGGTGCACAAGTGAATCTTGAATTCATCTTGCAAACTGACAATCAAAAATAGAAACTGAAACACATATACTGTAAACCAAAAAAGTAGGCTATGGAATCAAATGAAAGTATACTATACCAGGGTACAATGCAACATACATTACTACTCTTACAATGTAGGGGCAATATTTTTACCCACCTACTTAAGACCAGGATGTGAGACTGGCAAAGTATTATGGATGGATCTTCTGTATACTTTTATTAAAAGTTTAACATTCAATGTGCCTGCTTCCTCTGCATTTTCTGTGGAGCAACTGGGCTCAGCGTGCATGCTGAGGGAACTAGTTTGTCTGTGCCTCTATGTAGGTCAGCTTTCAGAGTTGGCCATCAATTTCTCCTGTCCTACTTTAAGATACACTCTGTCTCCATACAAATGCACACAAACACAAACACATGTACATATGTTGCATTTGCATAAGATATGCTGACTGTAACCCGGGCTTGTAACATGTCATTGATTTGATTTATGCTCCAATTACAGACATTTATTTAAACCTGCAGCAATTCTTGTCCAACATTATAACTTCAACACATGTCGGTCAGCACAAATCTAGGTTGTCAATACATGCCCAGTTGTAGTTGGGTCAGTTGTAATAGGCACATCAACAGCATCACAGAGGGTGCGCTTGGGAAATTAATCCAGCCCTCTCCACCTCTCCAGTATACTTTGCAACCCTCTTGAACTCTGGAAAGACCCTCATTAGTGCCAAACAATATAACCATAAGTGTGAACTTCTCTTCTTCAATATGATCACAAGGCTGCTCTAGCAACAATTGAATGGAAGCAATTATCTGTGGAGAAGGTGACTAACTACCCTTTTTACTCACTAGCAGCACTACCCAGACAGCAGGCTACAATCAGTAAGCCATAAAGAACTAAAAGGAGTCAAAGAAAATCTAAGAGAAAAGGAGAGTTTAAGGATAGTCTTTTCACAAATTTGAAGAATATAATTTGGATTATTTGAAAACTGCACACTAGTAGACTTACAGATAAAAAGAAACATGGCAAAATCCAAGGCACCCTGCAAAGTGAAGAAACTGATTATAGCAAAGGAGGTTTTGATAGTTTAGTGACATTTAGTTCTGTTTACCAGAGGAGGGCCGCCTGCCCGAGATCCGAGCTTGTTCACAAATGCCTATCTGTGTCATTGTATGGAAGAAAATCAGCCTGCAGGTCAAACCTGACAAAGACCCTCTGTCAATTTGTAAAGCAGCCGCAGCTCAGGACTTGACCTGAGGACTGAGCGGCCTCCTTAAAGAGGTATCTCTGTGAAGCAAAAAAAAAAAAAAAAAGAAGGTAAGAAAACAAACCCTCCAGGCCACATTTCATGAATTTCATCAGCTTCATCATCATGATATGATCTCATATGTGTAGTATATTTCTCTGAATATAATTCTCTTTGTGAACGTCTCTAATTTACAAAACTGCAGTAATAGAAGTAGTAGTATAGTACTCACATCTTTTATTCTTTAAACAAATATGTATAAATAAAAAACTTTTAATATAATATCTATAAATAAAGATTATTATCAATCAGTACAGCATTGCAAGTAAAAAAGAGTAAGTAGGTAGAGGAAAAATCTCCTCAAGTATCAAAAAGTTATTTTCAGAGGATTCAATTGTCATTTATGCATCAATTAATTTTCTAAAATGTGGCACGAAGCAGTTTTGTTTATTTGGAGAATCTATGCAAATGCATTTTTCGTGTAGTTTCTTCATGGTTGAATGCACTTATTGTAAGTCATTTTATATAAAAGTGTCAGCTAAATGAATGTAATGTCATGTAATCAGTAGGCAGCATTCAATGTTGGAGCTGGTCCAGATGGAGCTCAACGTGGCCAATAACAAAAGAGAGAGAAATCACAGCAGACAACATATGGAAGGCATACTGCCAACGGTAGTAACACTAACACATATTTGTGTGAATGCTGAATCAGCAGCATTCACAGTATTGTTATCTTCATCCTTCAGATTCCTTTGGTCACCTCTAACTTCACACCTCTAAGCATATGTTCAGCCACAAAAAACATTCAACAGCAAAATGTTCAGCTCTTTGAGCACCTGATGGAACTTCTTCAAAATTTGTTCTGCTATTTATACTTCTTAAAATATTAAATGTTTCATAAATTAGCAGTTTGATATCTTTTACAGTTTTTGTGAAATCACTGTCTTAGTTTAGTATTTCAGGATTTTTCTGCGTTGATGTGTGCGTATTGGGTGACTTGGAGTGGGTGATGTTGCTAGAGCACGGAGCCTTAAACAAATCATCTTAGTCCCTTCTCTATAAATTGCTTTCACGCCCACACTTTTTACTTGTCATACATGATTCTTATGTTAAAACGTAGGTAGTCTTGTCCAGTTTCAGCCAATGTGTTCACGTAAGCTCAAGGACTTACATTTTTTAAATTATCTGCCTCAGAGCGACAAGACGGTCAGTGGATGTTTCATTGACGACCCCTCTTGAGCCAAAAGGCAAACACAAAGTATTTTGAAACTGCGATTTCAAAGTCATTTTTTTTATTTTTCATGGAAAGTTAGATGAAGAGGCCGCAGGTTTGATTCTGGCCTGCGGCTGCACAGCAAACGTTGCTTTCATTTATTAATGTGCACAGGTGTTTTGTAATAAATTTAAAAGAAACTCGGTCCCTTGATGTCTGCTTCAGAGCTTATCACACAGCATGGCAAAATATTGTCTGACGCAAAGCACAAATGTTGTTGAACGAATAGCAGATTATTATCTTTTTTTTTTTAAATAGCCAGTACTTGTATTTGTAAAAACCGTAGCTTCCACTGCAAGCTTATTCAAATTGTCATTGAAATTCAAACATACTAAAACCATTCCCACTTTTCCAACTAGTCTCACTACTCCAACTTCTTACAGATTTAAGCTATTAATCCAGTTTAGCTCTAGCAATTTAGCTATTCAGCATTCACATGCATGTTCTGCAGGAAATGCATTTTGTAGTTCAAGATGTTGGTGTAGCTCAGAAGCCCACCTAGCCCACTAAATTGAAAACCAATGTATTATATGGCAACTGACAGATAAAAGGCTAGCCATAAGTAATGAAACAAGACAACTTAGTAAATAGTTACTAAGTTACTTGTAATTTTAGCCATTGCATGAACATAGAGAAGTAATGAGTAAAGCATTTCCCTCTGAAATGTACAATATAGGTATATGTAGTTCAAGTATAGCAGAACAATCTGCAATTATTTCCTGATCTGAAGAAGCCAGTATAGAGGTTCCTCATCATGACCTATCACTTTGCCCTAGTGATTAAGAATGCGACTAGAGCTCTGTGTGGCTTTTCCACTTGTGAAAACATGCTCATGCATTCCATGTAGCCCAGAAATGTCAAATAATGGTCCCTGAGATTTAGAATGGGAGGGAGGTTGGGCTCTAGAAACACATGTTGGTGATGCAGAGCCTAACACTGACACTTTACAGCAAAAATAAAGTAACTATTTTTGCAGTGTTTGTGGCAATTAGGTCATGAGAATACTTGGGCTGGTTCCCAATAAGCTCAGTCCATTTGGGAAAAGAAACACTGCTTTCTCGTACTCTCTTTCTCTGCAAATTTCTTTCACTCAGCATATTTAAAATTTCTCAAAATAAACCTTCTCTTGACGCTCAGCAAGTTGATGATTGGGTTCGCTGCACCCAGTGGATCCACCTTACAACATAACACCAACATCATCATCCAGTAACATTCAATGAACACCAGAAGTTGCAGTATCATTAAAACCTGTAAAACAGACAGCGCTTTAGCTGGCTTTGAAGTACTTGTTTGCATTTTGTTAATGAGTAATCAACATGGTATTCAAAGGTCCAACACACAAGAAATATTTTTTTGTTGTCTGAGCAACTTAGAAATGTCCTCATCTCATCTTTGTTTAATTTCTCAATGTGGCATCACTGAAATTTAGTTTGACAGTGGTTACTGTGAACCTAAACAAATCGATGAAGGGACCTCTATCTATAATAAGGTGATGGAAAAAATGTATGTTCTCTCCATTGGAATAATCCAATTCTGTTGGCTAATATCCGTAGCACAAACACACATTCCTACACACATACAGAGAAACGGAGACAATGCATGGAAAACAGACAACCACTGAGAGAGTGACATAGCCACTGTGCTTTAGCTACTGTTATCCCTCCATCTCTCCATGATGCCACTGTACTAGCCTGAAGACATTTTTTATTTGCATGGACTAAGACAGCAGCATGTCTCATATGCTGAATGCACACAGTGCAAGTAGCCAAAGAGGAAGAGGCCAGAGGCAAATACAAGTGAGGTAAGGTAAACACTGCTGGGCGTAAGACAGCAAGCCAGCAAGACAAGGGGTGAGAATATGAGTTACAAAATTGTGAAACACCAAACTGAACATAATTGCTCACACTGATAGACTTTCTTTAGTACAAATGGAGTGTGGCTGTAATGAGATCCAAAGGTTTGAACCACAAGGGGATTGTTCATTCAAGAATGTCAGACTCTTTTGTGCCAAGCAATAGGCCAAGCTTAATAGATGTCTCAATTTCTATCACATACAGTAACAACCAATGCAGGGAAAAGGCGGTGGGAGGTGGGGGCAAGAGCCTATCCAAAAAGGCTTTGAGGCAGTGTGATGAATTTCTTTTGAGGTGTTGAAGCAACGTGGGACTTGGAATGAATGAAACAGATATGCACCTTTTGTGTTCTCTGACCTATTGATATATACCATTTTCATTCAACTTAATTAGCATTTCTCATTCCTGACGAAAGTGGAGAATCAGAAATGGGAATAATAGGTAGCGAGCAAATGCAGAGACATGGAAAAGCTCATCGCTCAGAAGTTTGCCCATGAGGAACAGTTTTTTCGGTCTGAATAGAAAACCTGGCAGGATGTTGTGGATGCCAACACCTCCCACCAGAGCCTCTACAGGGGAATTCACTCAGGGACTAAAAGCATTTAATCAAAATAATCCTCTGCAAACAACAAGGCTTTAAAGCACTGAGTTACGTACAAGGGGGTTGCAAAGTAAAATTGATTTAGGCGAATTAGGCCTCTCATCGCCTGTATGGCCAGATTGTTATTAGTATTTAAGCATGGGGTATATTCAAAGGCGTGACACAGTAGCAGTTCATCTGAAATGAAGAACACTGATGATGCCACTTTGCAGAGGCCCATTACCATTTAGTAGAGATTGCTTTCATTGAGTGAGCCAAATGCTTAGAGGCGGAACTGCCACTTGTGTTTACTTTACAGATGCTTTTATTGTCTTACGGTGAAGAAGAGTACTGTTCTCATAGAAAGCCTTTTCCATTCTCCAAATGTGAACACACACACAGACACACACACGCTCAGTTTATGACACCATGGACTCATCAAGCGATGCACGATGATGTCATTCTGATACTATTGAACCTTACAATCAAGGCAGGCTTCGTTGATTCATGAACACCCCTCTTTCATCAAGCGTCTCACACACACACACACACACACACACACACACACACACACACACACACACACACACACACACACACACACACACACACACACACACACAGAAAGATTAGAGCTTTGGGGTGCTCAAAGTGTAGCAGCATAGTTCAATTGCAGACAGAATCTGCTCACAACATCCAGGCTTCGTTTAATTGCTTACTTGCACTATAATTGGCTATAAAATCAAACGATAAAATGAACACCGAGCGGCGTCTTCATAACTTCAGAATATCCTTTCATCAATGCCTTTGGGCAGTGATTAGCATAGATGAGAAAGCCCACAGACGGCCCTAACTGTTGCTTATTTACGTCTTTGTTGAAGTCATTCGTCTAATTGATTTGTGTTTGTCTTTTTGTCAAATGGAACACCCGAGGAAGGCTAAAGAAGGGTCATGATCTCATATAAGCAAAGTCTCTCAAAGCTCTGGGAGGCTGTGGAGATGTACCTGCAGATGAGGTGGCCTGTTCAACCTTAAGATGAGGTTTTCGAGACTTGGAGCAACCGGACTGCAGCCTCTTTGCTTACGCTCTGCTGCTGCACACAGCACAAAACAACCCTAGGTGCTTCTTGGCTTCTGTCACTGAAGCAGCCACTGACTATATCCCAGGACTAGCTGGTTTAATCATAATGTTAATACATTAGTTAGTACGTTAATGTACATGCTGCTAGTTTAAACATGTAAACACGATATACATTAAGTGAACTAGAACTATTCACTAAAATACTATTAAACTATTACATATTTTAAGCAGACATAATTCATTAATTTGTCAAATGCCATGTGCCATGTGACAAGTTAGCTAGCTAACAAGTTAACTAATGGGGAAAAGCACTTTGAGAACCCAAGCCTTTAATTTGGGCTGTATGTAAACTTAGGGTTTAAAATTAACAACTTTGTAAAAAAAAAAGAAAAAAAAACAATCAACCAAGCTACATCCCACATGGTAACAGCTAGCTAGCAAAAAAACTGGGTAAAGGTGTTAAATTATAAACTGTGCATTTGCTAAACGATACTTTAAAGCACATAGGCTGCAGCCCAGTAATGCAGTATATTTGGCAGTAGTGCTGCACATATGATGGAAGAATGCACTGTGCATGCAGAGGGCTGTAATTTTACATAACTCCTTTTTAATGGGATGCTGGTAAGTTATCTGTACATATCTGTGATGGAAGAGTGCTGCTGAACGCAGTGGTTACAATGCAAATACATATGCAAAACAGGCCATAGGATCTATAGTATTGTTTTTTTTAATGTGTATACCACCCCCCCAAAAAAAGATATAATTCCAACATTAAAATGATGCAAAATTTACGAATATTCTTGAGCAACTTCCTTTATGGAAATTTTCCAACGGCTCATTATTAACATGTATTTCTACAATCACTCATTTAGGCCCTTGGTCAAACACACACATGTTAAGCCACACTCTGGCTACACTTATTGAACTGAAAATACTTTGCATCTCTGTTTAGCTTCTCTCTTCCTCTGAAATTTCCTTTTAACTCACCCTCTTTGCAGAAGAAGAGCTCATTTCAATCTCAAAGCTAACATCTGTGGAAGCAATGCAAGCTCTAAATGAGTGGATTTAATCCTATGCAACAACGATGGAGCACAGGAAGTATTCACACAAGAAGCAGGGAGAGAGGGAGCGAACTAAACAAGAAAGAAGATGGATAAGGGGGAAGAGTGAAAAGGCGACTAAAAAAAAAGAGAAAGGATTTTTTGACCTTCGTTGATATCTTTCCATCTGCAGCGGGGCAACTGTTAGCTCATCCAGGGGTAAAGAGGACAGAAGAGGTACAGTAAGGGGCAGACAAGAAGCGTAACCAGATAGAAGATATGTTTATTCATGCAGTGAAACAGCTGAGGTATTGGAGAGCGCTTCAAAGAAGAGGATGGCTCCACGTCCTGCATGGCCTTCTCCTCTGGCTAGGCTTTAGGTATTTGGCCTTTGAGTAAGGGGCTGATCAATCCCCCAGCATGCTGCCAGGCTCTGGACCCCCCATTACCAAGAGGCTGCTCTTTGAACAAACCCTGCCAGGGGTCACTCTCCCTGAGCTTCATCATCTTAAAGGTCAGACACAACAAATGGCATGGAAGACAGTTCTGTCCCTGGCTGTAAACCCATAGCTGACCACTATCCGCGGTCAGGACAGCTTGAAAACTGGGCTGCCATTGTCAGAGTTCACTGGACAATTGGTCACTCCTATCAAAAAGTATGTGGGCTGGTATTTAAATTATGTCTCCGCCTCATTTTTCAGACTGGACAAACAAATGAAGGCAAAGAAATAGAACAAAACTACTTGTGCTCTGAACGAATCCCTGTCAATGCAGAATTTTATACATTAAATAGAATTATTCATAGTAGTTCAACAACATAGTTAGGTCATTTGAGGCTCAAAGTTTATCTGTTGAACAGATATATTAACCCGACTAATTAAATTTGAGTGAATTGGATTACCCGTTCTTTTTTATGTTAAGCTACCATTAAATTCAACACTTCCTACAGCTGCTTCACAGTGTAAACAGTTACCATCAGCAACCACAATTTAAGGCAGCAAAGGGAGCAAATTGGACAATACAGAGGCTTCTTTCTAAAATGTTGTGAACACACTTATAAGAGCAGGGGAAATAATAAATAAAGCCTGTCCCCTCTAATAATACTGCAGGCTGTTGTCTCTGCAGTTGAGCTAAATCAACCACCATTTAAACCTTTATGATACATAATTAACGGAGGGCCAGTCACTGTTTTCTAACGCTGGTGCATTATCATGGCTTTTTATTGCTGCAACCCACCTAAAATAAAATGTATCTTGTATGTGAATGAATTTCTCTCCTCTGTATGTACACACACACACACACACACACACACACACACACACACACACACACACACACACACACACACACACACACACACACACACACACACACACACACACACACACACACACACACACACACACACACACACACACACACACACACACACACACACACACACACACACACACACACACACACAGGTTTAATTGGAATTCATAAGTGGCATCTCTTACAACCCATTTACACATGGCATTAAAATGTGTTAACTTTTGGGGGATTGGATTGCAATTGGATATTGCTTGACCATATGAAAGTATAGGAGTAAATTCACCCATTACGCATTCAGGACAGATTGTGATCCAATCGGCCAAACCACCTTCGGAGGTTGTCAGGGACGCACTGTGACCGTATGAACACAAGTTTAAACGCAATGCCAAAAACAACCTGTTTCAATCAGGCATTATCACATAGTATCTTTATCACCAATCAAAGAATATTGTATAATATTTACAATCACTTCCGGTATTCTTAATCTAAAAAAAAAAAAAGAGAATAATTAAATTAAATTAAACTGACCCTCAGTACAGGTCAGGATAAACACAAGACTGACAAAGCACAAGTCACTGGATAGCACTGGCATTATATGACTATTAGACAGGGCTTTCACAATAAACTCCATGCACCCACTGAACTACTTCTAAAATAAAATATGCATAAAGAAAGCAAGCAGCAGGGAAAAAGATTAAATCATTAGACTCTTCATCTGGACTTGCACCTGCACCTTTTCAGTCAAGTCTGTTTGCTTAAAATGACAGGCTTTTCAATCTGATGAAATGATTAGTCACACCTGATCTCTGCCACTAAAGCAGAGATCAGGTGTGCAATGAGACATTTACATACTTAAGCCATGAAGTCGTTCCTTTGAAAATCAAGATGCATCAAATGGGCCTTCGATAGAGTGTAAAAAAAAAGAAATACCGCTTGAAATCTTGTGATATTCCTTAGTGGCTGATATACAATATTATATTCTTAGAAATATACACTATTATCAGAAGTAGTATATTATCATATGGGATGACAATGGTTAATTTAGAGACATTTTCTCTTGCTCACAATACTGTACATTGTGGCATGCGTGAATCTGCATCTTTAAATATACATCTTTGGCACAATCAATATATAACAGAAATTGTGGAATTCACTCATTGAACTTGTAAATATCACTGCAGCAAATGTTAAACTAAGTTTGGCGATGTCACCAAACTCTATACACTTAAAAATAAAAGTATTAGTTTTCTCACCTTAACAGTCAGGTAGCTGTCACTCAATCACACTGAAAATAGGTTTAATCAGCCAAAGTAATTAAACACACCTGTGTGGGTGTACAAGGAGTGTTTAAGGAGTTAAATGTACATATTCCGAACACTCACACAGGTGTTTTCACTTGTTTTGGCTGATTAGACCTCTGATAAGGCTGAAGATACATGCACCTTAATGCAGGGAATTACAGTATGTGAGGTCACACACTACTTATAAAGAAAGCTGAGGTAAATGTATATGTTACAGTAACAGGCGCAATACAACTAGCATGTTGGCTAATGAGATGTCAATCAATCTTGGTCTGGTCTAAAGGTCTCATGAAGCGGAATAAGTGAAGGTGCAGGTGGGCAATAAGGGCTTTCCCACTGTGTACATTTTGAATTATCAAACTAGAAAAAGCACAGGTGTAAAAAAATAAAATGAACTGGCTCAGTTCCATTGAAGTGTCTCAGTAACTCAGGCCCTGTTTACACTTATATGGTTATTTTGACAAACGGAGACATTTCCCTTCGCTTGTGCCCTTCGTTTACATGCAAACAGAGAATTTGCCCTTGAAAACGAGTCTTTCTAAAAACTCAGGCCAGAGTGGAGATTTCTGAAATCTTCGTTAGCACGTTTGCATGTAAATTGAGACAAACAGAGGTTTAGGCCGCCAAGAAAGTGAAAAGAGAGGAAGTGATTTGTTGCTGTTGATGCTATTTTCGGGATTCTGGCTAATGAGGGCTTGAGCGTCTCATTACACTGCCACCTATAGGTGTGCACAATGTTATTTTTGAAATCGGAGATGTTGAAATAGCCGCCCACGTGTAAATGTAGTCTCAATATCGCTGAGCTACTGAATGTCACTGTGATTTCACTACTGGTTGATATAATGTCAGTAGGAGAGGGGGGGAATAAATAGTAAACTAAGACTGAAAACCTATAGATGCCGGGTCCCATTTTAAAGCACGATTTGTCAGCTTAATTAAAATTACAAGGACATCAAAGACTCTTCTGGTTTTCTGTTGACAGGTTTTTTTACATGTTTCCTCCAACAGTGTGCTTAGTTAGTTCAAGTTACACAGCTTCATTTTATATCTTGTTCTTTTTAGTGTTTGGCAATCTGTGACATTATACATTACGGTATACATTTTCAACAGTGTTTTGCTAACCTGGAACTGGTTCTAGTTTATGGAACTTAAAGCTATTGGCGCAATCAAGCACATAGAGGGAGACACCAAAATCTCTCTCCTACTGATGGAAGAAAAAAGAAGGTGCACAACTGATGTAAATATTGCAACTTCATTGCTACAGAGATCCACCATGCATGCGTTGTGTAGTGTAAAATACCATAAAATCCTCTGTTTCATCTGCTGCCAAGGATGAAAGTTTATTGGCAGTGTGCTGCATGAGCTTTGACAAGTTTGGCCATCTAGAAGAGATGTGTGGTGATTATCTGGATAGGGCCGCTCTGTCTGTCTGGCTGCCCCAATAAAGCCATGATGCCAGAATATACGCCTCTGGCTCCCAGGTCTGAAATGGCCTCTAAAACTGATTTTTGTAACTGCTGCACAGTAGTGACATTAGACAACATCTTGCATATAGTCCATACATTATTTAAACCACCCTTGTAAAGAACTAGCCCGGGTTTCCATATTTTCATGCAAGATGGAAAGTACAATAATCTTGGTGGGGATGGTGGTGACATGTGTTTGTGTTTTCTCAGTGTCTGTGGGAGTGTGTGCCTGTGAAATGGGCATGCATACAAGTGAACAAGACATATCAAGATATGTAATATGACATAATGTCTCCCCTGCTCAAACACCCAGCTGCTCTCCCACATGTCACAGATCCTGCACCATGTCTAAACAGATGCTCTATCAATAATGCTTGCTTCAGGGCCACACACCTCCCTGGTGGCCAAATTGGGAAGAGGAGAGTGGATATGAGAGAGAAAGAGAGAGAGAGAGAGAGAGAGAGAGAGAGAGAGAGAGAGAGAGAGAGAGAGAGAGAGAGAAAGAGAGAGAAAGAGAGAGAATGAGAGAGAATGAGTATATGAGTCAGTTTTTGGAGAAAGGACAAGAGGGAAGGAGAATGGGCCAGAAACCAGAAGCTAGAGTGACTACAGGGAGATGGATTGGCCACGCTAGAAGAAGCCAAAAGACCAGTGAACCTGGGGATGAAGTGTTCTCCTTGTCCCATCTGCTCAAACGAAGGGCAGTAGAAAGAAAATTCGACGTTGTAGAATGTTTAATTCATCTACTATTGGGATCCTGCTTTATTGTTAGCGTTGGCCATTGAGAACCGATTCCTACTTGGAATCGTTTCTTTATTGGAATTGTTTGGAATCGTTTGGAGGATTTTGGTTTCAAATCCCAATTTAATAAGTGCAAGTTTTGGTTTATGTAAGCAGCCAGACGCTTGTTGAGTGGTAGCATTGGAGGCGTAAGCGTTCTAGTGTGGCTGTATTTTACATTGAAAAAGCCCTGTAAAACTGCAACCCACCATTCAATCCCAAATAACACGTTCCTATTATTCGTGAAATAAGCATGTGACCCATTTCAACTCCACCCCTCAAAGAATCAGAATCAAGAATCAGTAAGAACCAGACTCAAAATGAAGAATCAGAATTGGAATCAGAATTGTAAATCCACACTATGCCCAACCCTACTTGTTGTGCACAGAGATGACACGTAGAGACACAGGTAAACAGAAAAGAAAAACGCAAAAGGGTTTTGCTGTAAGAGGTCCTTCCATCTATTCACTAATGCAGATATTATGCCTACAGAATATCACAAGTAAACCGTGAGTGGTAATAAATGGAGAGGATTCAGATTCAGTCCTTTACAATTCTTGTGCTGGTGTCCATTACTCACACTCACCTTAAAATAGAAGGTATTTGATAAAAGGCTTAGTCTCTTTCTGTGCATACACTCACATATACACAGACATATATATACACCAACTTTAAAGCCCACCAGCTTCGCTTCAGTGCTGTGAACACTATTATTATATATTATATAACATTTGCTCTTTCCCAGTGTACATGTGAACAGAGTACAAGCTGTCTGACCTCTGAAAAGAAAAGACAGCATGTGGTGGTCAGCAGTCCTGTGCAGCTGTTCAATTTTCACCTAGAAAAACATTTTTTGTTGCTTTGATATATTCCTTTGATACTGGTACACTGCCTTTTTATATGGAGGGGGGGG
>NC_045745.1:28206255-28214774 GCF_008692095.1 Etheostoma spectabile
GGGGGGGGGACTGAAGCTTTAAAGGACTGCAATCAAGTTTTCCCCAATAAACAGATTTATTTTTCACTTGCCAGCGGAACTATTCATCAATGTTAATGACATTAAAATGTATGGATATGAATGGGAAAGCAACGCAATTAATTGTTTGGGTTTGGATAACTTGTAAAACAACAAGCCGTGAATAACACAATAATAGCACCACAAAGCCAGATGGAATGGTAAACAACAATATTAAATATATTTTTTCTTTTCACTTGTGAAACCCCCTCCCCATAGAGATGAGTCCTGTTGGGCCTGTGAGGCTGGTTACTGGGTTCTGAATGAATTCTGTAGGTAGGAACAACATTTTAAAATACCCATCAGGCAGCTCCAATTTATCAACAAAACCATACCACATTAGGTGTACATATTAGTTGTTGCATGAGCAACAAAACACATCAATGCTTCTTCTGCACCACCCCTGTTGTCATCATCCATCATAATCTAGCCCTGCCTTCCACTAGCTGTCAAAACGGCTCTGGACAATTCACTTAGACAGTGTCAGCTGAACTGTAATATTTTACCAGCCACTATAATGAGGACTGGCCTCCAGACTCACTAAAACAAACATATGGCTCCCTGTTCCCACCTTGGTGGTTGTGTCCATGACTTTGCCACAGTCATTCCAATTTTCCTGTTGCTGGAGGCAATAGTGCTATCCTAGTATGGTCAGCATTTGCCAGCTGGGAACCCAACCTGTCAGCCCATGCATTATTGTCCTTTGTAAATTGTCTAATGCTACAATGGGCTTTCCAAAGGGAAGAATAATCCTTCTGTGCTTATCTCTAGCTTTCATTAAATGGGTTATACATTTAGTCAAAAATACAACCGTTTAAACCAGACCCACAATAATTAAATCTGCATCCTTTGGGCATCCAATGATGTTTATGTTTTTGATTAATAGATTTATTCAAGACGTGTAAAATGCCTTTTACAAGTTCCCAAAGCCATAGGTGACATTGTAAAATGGGTTGTTTTGCCAGGACAGCAGTACAAAACCCCAAACTGTTCAATCTACAATGATAAAAAACAGAGAAAGGCAGCAAAACCTATATATGTGGCTTGGACAAGCAGATGTTTGGCATTTTTGCCAAAAAAAACAATCAATATCAAAATAAGTATAAATTTTGTGTCAATGACAAATCAGCACTGCTTTGCTGCTTCACTCAAGTCATGTTAACCATCCCAAGATTAATCTAAACCTGGATAGCATTATAATGTACGGTATAATACTTGTATTGCTGTATCCACTCTGGCATAAATACATTTTCCATAACTGCGTATGTGGGAGTGTTAGTGTGTGTGTGTGTGTGTGTGTGTGTGTGTGTGTGTGTGTGTCTCAGCGAGTCTGTGTGTCCTCAGTAAGTGCCACATCAACAACATTAACTTGGAGGACAAAGGAGGCACAGAAACACAGCAAGCCACACACGTCAGGAAAGTAACAGAAAATAGATGGAGTAGCAACACACACTATTTTAATTATCCTCTTGTCTAACCTGCCCTCCAATTACAAATAGGGATGTATAATAATCCATCTATTGATGCATGAAAGACAGGACAATAACACAGAAGCTGAACACGAGCAGGATAAGAAGTGGTTTGAAAAATGAGCTCAGAGAGGCTCAAACTAACTAAAATAAATGGAATATCTCTGTTCAAATTCACTAAGACACACCATCAATTTTTAATACTTGGGTGTGTACTTGCATAGTGGCAAAGACTATAAAAAAGTGAAGAGCCAGGGTTTAGCACCATCAGACACTTCAAGATAAAATACATGATTATATTTATAATAGTGCAGTTAAACGATAAAGACACTGCAGTGTACGCTGTATTCCACTGAGAGAGAGGGATAATGAATATGCGCTGGCTAATTTATGCCGGCTAATTTGTCTACATTTGGCAAATCTTTTTAAGATTGATTTTCTCAGCAAATACAAACTCAGCTTAACATTAAGTAAACAGCAGTGTGGAGGTTCGCTTTTACATTCCGCTACTTTAAATTCAAATTCTGCGACAGTTCTCTTTCCATACAGTGTGTAATTTCAGGCAGACATAATGTGTGAGGATTAACAGGCTGTGCTGCAGACACCTGTCATCTGTCTTCCTCCTGCTATGAGAATTCTACTTTAACCTCAGTACCACATGATTTTGTGCTTTATTAGAAGTGGCACTATGAAAGATGCCCATATAAAACACAATGGAGAAAATGACACATACTAAAACTAACAGGGTCTGGTGGACACAAAAAACGTAAATAGGCAATTTGGAATTCTGGGCTATATAGGCTGCTCAGTGTGTGCGTACAAGCACACACACACACAGACATCTATCAGGTTTGTGTCCTCCCACATCTCAGTTTTGGAGGTCTGTAACATGCTTTTGTTTAAGTGTATTGGATATGTCTCCTTCCACATGTCATGTTGTGTGTCAGTGCAAGTCCTTTTCTATACATTCAACCCTCATGGCCATGACAACAGCTTAGAGAAACCAAATGTTGCGCATAAAAGCATCCTCTCAGTGCAGAAAGGGAGTGATCGAGCGCTAGCAAGTCAGAAAAGCTCCAGAGGCAGCTAGTAGAGCTCTGGGCTGACTGCAGCAATAGATACATCTAAGTGCCTTAAGTCCTACTGTCAAAATTCTTGGTTTGCATTGTTTGTTTGTTTAGACACAAGGATCCATGCCTGTACATGTTCTCCCACCCTTACATTCTTTTCTTCCTGGCTTTAATAAGAGCTGGGTAGAATGGAGAAAAAAAAAATCAAATCTTAAGATATTTTTGACCAAATACATCAATTTCGGCGTTATTGTAGGTTTGACTATTGGTGCTTTCACACAATAATAACACAATGACAGTTTTTATAAACAATCACCAATAATGTGGATACAATGACCAAGTGGGTAAATACAAATCATTAAACAGCTAGTAAGTCTGATAAGCTCAGAAAATTACAAAACTTTACTGTAATACAGCCTTTAAAACCAGGAAAAGACAACACTCATCAAAAATGCATGACGATGTCTAGCCTCATATATCAATGTCAATATTATATATTAATATTTTGATTTTGATATTTCGATATTTTGCCCAGCCCTAGCCCTTATTGGTTTGTCTGCAGGCCTCCCTGCTGCAAGGGTCCACTTAAATAAAAATATAAAGTAGAATATGTTCTGCTATGTTGGTCTGATGATACCGCGCTCACAACTAGGGATCAGTATCTGCGCTGATACTGACCTTATTTAGGCACATCGGTTATTGGCCACAACGTGACTAACTTCCATTAAATACAGTTTCTTTGTCAATATCATCATATTTTCCATTATTAGTTACATTTATTTTGTCAAGGCAGGCTGCCAACTCAGTTTTTACTACCACAGCAATCGCTGGCCTCATCTTACTGTACATAAAAATTATTCCACTGTAAGGAAAACAATATAAACATGGGAGAAACAGAGTGCTGGTATATGATCTGTACTTGATATTGGCAGATACCCTGCGTTAGATTGGTGAATCAACCCGCCTTTCCTGAATCTCCCCTCTTTAACTCCACATTGACAACTTTATGTAGTCAAACCCAGCCTCTGACTGCAGATACAATCCACCACAAAGACTAAGTGAATATATTTAAATTGTCTCTTGACTCCTTAACTATTCCCTCCTGTGTTATTTGGTATCCCCCCCCCCCACACACACACACACACACAAACACACACACAAACACACACACACCAATTTACATGTGATTACAAAGACATACAGTAAGGGTTAAATGTTTGGGGCAGACGCAGACAGTGAAAAACTTAGCGGTCCCTTTCCATCCCTGCAGGCAGTAAAGCAGGCAGCCCTGTCTCCCAAGACGAGTTAATAAGATGGAGCAGTCCCCTGGGGGCAACAGCCGGAGAGCATTATCACTTTAAAGGCAGCCAGAAAAACTGACACATACTAGGAAAGCACTCCCAAAAAGAAGCATTAATTACCCCCTCTCACTAGCCACTGCTGCAGAAAAAGTTAATTTGACAATTTGGAAGAGAGGGATTGTTTAGAAATAAGGGATTTTCCCTCCTTTTTCGTTCAACGAATCTTCTGCAATTCATTTTTTTGGGTGACTTTATTCATACTTCTCATTTGTATTTCTTTCCACTATAGCTCCCTCTCTTCTCACATATGTATGACGAGGCAACCCTCTCAAGTGTGAAGCCACAAGGAGGTGTAGGGCAACACAGCACATATCAGCACATGTGAACCACCCAAAGACCCCTTCTACAGACATGTGGGGGCGATGAATAAATCATGCTGCATAAAACCAAGGGGAGAGCAGATCCTCTCCTGAGGACCCACATTCACTTAGAGCTGCTCGACTCAAACACAAGTATCTCCCTGCCATCTAAATGAGCCACACATGGCTGTGTTAAAGCAAATGCAAGCAAAACTGTCACCTCACTGAAGAAACATTGATCATTACACAATTTGTTCTCTTTTAGTACAACCATTGTGATTAAAAAATAATTGAGAGGTGGGGTGGGCAGGTGCTCCCATCAACACATTCTTTCACCAATTAGCACTACAATAATATTGCCCTGGATATTGCAGATGATATTATTAGCATTTTGATGGAACACAAGTGCCTGCATGCCTGCACGCCAGAGAACTGTTCTCAAGTGGAATCTTTTCCCTGAGATCCACGGGGGAAGAGTCACTTCTGGCTCTACAAAAAACACGCTCAGAAACCGAGAGAGAAGGCATTATATTATGGTCCTGCATAAAGTGTTCTGGATAGCCATGTTGAAGATTCAAAAAGAGGCCATCATCAATGCATGCAGGGCAGAATGATGCCCGTCAATTGACCACAGGCATTACATTTTGGATCCACATTAGATACCAGATAGATTTAATTGGATTTTTAACCCGAGCACCGATGGTCATGGGATTAAAAAAAACAACAACAAAAAACTGGTCAACTGAACATAAATAAATTTGGTCCACACAAATCTGACAAATGGGTTTCAACATCAGCGGGAGGACCTGTGTGTTCTCATATAGCCTGCTCGTCTGTTGTCAGAGGCCTAACAAATTGGTTCTCTGACCACTTGGGAGCATGTGTGCAGCGTGTGATGGTTTAACCTGCACAGAAGAACCAGAATCAAATTTAAAGCAATGAATTTCTGTGATACATCTTAGCAAATTCCTCTAAAGCATCCAAGATCAATCTGAGCATCTCTCTGTGACAAGAATTATCTCCCGAATACCAGAGGGGGAAGATGACTGAAAATTGTTCTAGGTTAAAATGACTTTTTTCTGTGCTTGCTGGCTATACACAGTGAGTGTAATTGCTAATTTGCAATCTTGACCAATGGTATCTCAACTCCATGGCATAAAATGGACCTTAAATACTGATTGGACTGGAATTAATTAGCCTCCGAGGTAATATCAACACACAATATAGAACAAGTTTCCAGGCGTTAGTAATTCCATGAAATTATGAGTGGTGTGAATGGGCCCGAACTACGGCAGTCTTACCGATGTTGCTTTTTTTGTTTGTCAACTACATTTTTCAAATTGTAGATGTTTGAACATTCTAGCTTTCAGTAAAACTCATCTTCATAATAGAATAAATACGTAGATTCTACCTCAACGATGCCTCATTTGGAGATGAAAAAAAAAAGATATTTACAGGAAAATGTGTCTTATTAGAGCTTGATTCCTTTAAAGGACACACAATTATAAATACCAATTTGTCCTCTTCTGTGTCATTATTATTAATAAGATTTGGCAAAAATACACCACCTAACATCCATGCCAATATGGCATTTCATAATTGCACTGAATTGCACCTGTGTAGAAGAGAGAGAAAGAGACAGAGAGAAAAAAAGGAGAAAAATGGAGCGGGGGAGTGTCAGAGACAAAGACAGAGAGACAGACATAGAGAGGGAGACTGAGACAGAGAGATCAGAGAGCTGGGGACAGGAGAACAGCGAACGATAAATGAATTCCCAAGAGAAAAGGAGGGACATGGAGAAATTACAGAATAAAAGGAGAAGACAGAAATGACATTTCTTAAGGGACTGCTGTGTGGCATTTGTAGGAAGAAAAATGAAATGTGAGGACCAGAGAGAAATGGAAGGCGGGAGAGGGCATGGTGAGAATGGAATGAGTAAGAGCAAGAAACAAAAGAGAAAGTGTGTGAGAGGTAAGACTAATTTATGAGAAATGAGGCAGGAGTCGTGAGGCTGGCTGCTGCTGCCTGATGGATTGGGTGGGGATGGAGGTGTGGGTGTGGAGGGGGAGGGGGGGTTTGCAGGTTGGTGGACAGAGAAGAACCTGTGATATGGATCCTTTGATGCGGCATTTAAAAAAAAAAAGAATTCAATTCTAAAAAATGGGACATGGAAATAGACAAAAAAACATCACTTCTCTTTGGAGGAGATTCAGGTAGGTGGAGCAGACAGTGGCAAATGCGAGAAAAAAACGGGGTAAAAAACTAAGAGCAAAGCACAAGGGAATGAGCTAAAGAAAAAAAAAATGAGCTGGGAGAAAAAAAAAAGTGTGAAGTGACAGGCAAGAAAGCGTTAGAAAGGAAAAGATGACGAAGATAAATTCAGATGAGAGACAGCTGCCTTTGATGCAACTGCTCTTCAACTGTGGCAGTTTGGAAAGTGGGGTGGGCACATGTGGATGTCTATGTATGTGCGCACACACACACACACACACACACACACACACACACACACACACACACACACACACACACACACACACGTGCAACCCTCTGAGTGTATGCAAGTGTCTGTTAATAAAGTTCACATGAGCGTGAAAGGCGGGATTGATAAGGCAGCTGCTCATTTGTAGTGCGTAAGGACTTGGTTCCCACATGCTCAAAGTACACAAACACAGAGACACAATTGCTCACACACACAGACAGCTGCCTCTGGAGGTATCAAGAAACACTCGGGGCCTACAAAATATTCAAGGCTCTCTTCTAGACAGAATCCCCTCCCAAAGCTTGCTGACAGAGGAGCGCAGTGAACCTCCTCTTTCAAACAGTCTCCGTCTTCATTCGCCCTTACAGCATGCTCGTACTGTATCAAAGCCAGGACACACGCTGCTGTGTGAAGTGCCATCAACGCACACCTCCTCCTCCTCCTCCTCCTCCTCACACACGCTTGCGTTCTCTTTATGTCTCTCTTTCTATCTTTCTCACACACACAACTTTGAGAGAACAGAGAGGGGAGCAGAGATGGGCTGGCAGCGGTGATGAAAGACAGTGATGAAGGTGCAGCAGTAAAACACACTGTAGACGTCATCTATCTACTGATGGAGAGAACGCATCACACAGACTCACTGCCTTTTAAGTTCAGTCTCTCTCAGAATAAGCCCAATAAAGATCAGGCCCAAATGTGCACATTTACATGACCATGTGGCTCACACATGAATGAACACAAACACATACAAACAACCCTTTCTCTCCAATTACACCGCCAATTCCACGGAGGCAAAAACCCAAGCAGAGGCAACTAAGCACAACGCATATTTATCATGTCATCATCCCACATTCATTCCTTTGTAAGCTATCAAACTATTGATTGGCTGCCATTTCAAGGGTCTCTCCCAGCGGTGAGGTTTTTGCTGGCAAAAGCTACATAAGCCAAAAAAAAAAAACTGTTGAACTGCTTGGTAACGGAAATGTCTAATTAGCCGTTCAGGTGACAGCAACTCAATGCATATAGGGATGTAGACAGGGTAAAGAAGGTCTGCTAAAGTTCAAACTAAGCATCAGAACGTGGAAGATAAGTGATTCAAGTGACTTTAAATGTGGCATGGTTTTTTGTGCCAGACGGGCTGGTTTGAGTATTTCAGAAACTGCTGATGGACTGGAATGTTCACATACTACAATCTCTAGGGTTTATAGAGAATGGTCCAAGGGTCCAAAAAGGAAAAAAAAAAGATCCAGTGTGCTAAAACACTTTCATGGCAACAGTGTACCAATCTTCTGATGGCTACTTTCTAGCAGGATAACACGCTGTTTCACTCACATCTTCTCAAACTGGTTTCTTAAAACTGACAATGAGTTCACTGTGCTCAAATAGCTTCTACAAGCCCATCTCCCTCCAGTGGAGCACCTTTGGGACATGGTGGAACAGGAGAATCGCAACATGGATGTGCAGCCGACAGATCTGCAGCAACTGCACGATGCTATCATGTCAAGATGGACCAAAATCTTAGAGGAATCTTTTCAGCACCTTGTTAAATTTATGCCACAAATAATCAATGCAGTTCTGAAGGCAAAAAGGGATCCAACCTGGTACTAGCAAGGTAGCGGTTGGGGAGTTTAAATATGTGTGTAGTGGCCTATGTCATATAATCAGGGTGGCTGGTTGAGGGCTTGTTCTCCGTGGGAATCTACAGTGGGGCAAGGCACATCATACAGGGAATGGGCCCCGAGGCAGCCACCCAAATTATATTGCATTGTACCCCCCCCCCC
>NC_045745.1:28214784-28224784 GCF_008692095.1 Etheostoma spectabile
CACACACACACACACACACACACACCCTTACATTAATAAAAACACACAGCACACCTACACAGAAGCGCACAGTTAAACACAGAAAGACCGACTTGGAACCTGTCAAGTGCGAACAAACTGATGACAAGACGGCGACAGATGGATTCACTGAGGAGAGACGAGCTACGCATTCAACTCAATTAGCAACGTGCTGCTGCATGACGCCGATGGGATATGGAATCTCACCATGACTGGCAACCTGTCAATCGAGCAACAGAGGTGCAAAACAAGCATCATGCAAGACGCGATGAATTAAATTTAATAAACCAATAAATAAATTAATTTATGAATAAATGGTATAAACCCATGGAGTGGCAGCTCTGCATCGAAAAACAGGGCATAATGTGACCAGGGAGCCTAAATATCCCCAGGCGCACACACACAAAGAAGAAACTGGCAGTGGGGAAAGAAGAGGAGGAGGAGGAGGAGGAGGGGGGGGGGGCAGTGGGGAGAGACAGCAAGGAGAGAGAGAAGATAGAACAATGGCTGCGTCCCTCTTTTTCTCTTGCTCACTCTTTTCACGAGCTCTGTTCATACATTATCCTGCCACGGTACCTAATGAGCCAGGCATTTCCACCTGACACCTACGCTTGGCTAGGACCCTTATTACGTTCCGGAAGCGAACACACACACACACACACACACACACACACACACACACACACACACACAGTACTGACCATCACAGGTCATCACAGCAGTTGTGTGATGGGGGAGCATAAAAACATTGGTTGTCGCTTGTGATGTAAAGGAGCACGCCGTATTCAAATGCATCTTTATTGTATGTCGGAAGAAATCTTCATTTAATGGTTCAAGTGTGTTTGTGTGTCAGTTTCAGACATGTCAAGTCCCTAGTTCTTACAAACACACGAAGCAGTCTGAAGGCTGCTTGGTATTATAGGGACAGACACCATGTGCCTCTTCTGAGTCCTTGGTTATTACCAATGCTTCATTGTTCATGACGGAAGACAACATTTCTATTTTTGTTGCTTTTTACAGATATCCCAAAAAAGGATGTCTATCTTGTCTGGCAACATACCAGTCAATGCCAGGATTTACCCTGCAGTACTATGATTGTTTTGCCTGCTTCTGTATAAAAAAAAACCTTCCACTTCAAAAAGTGCCTCCCATAACTGCTTAAGTGGTAAACCAACAGGGCTGTGGGAGGCCAATCAGCTGCAAGTACAGTAGGGGCTCCATGGTTAAAGTTGGTCAAATGCACAACAGCATGGAAGTATAGAGCGGAGGCTGAGAATTTGAAATGGGGGATGACAGGCATGTTGGGAAGAAGAAGACTTAGAATGACATAAGACACTCAGTTTGACCCTCAAACTGAGTGTTTTTTTTTTAAACATAAGAACAAAAAAAGTCAGAAAGAAACCAGAGACTGTTCTTTTTCCCATTAATCTAAAATTAGATGCCTGGAATGGAGGTGATGTAATCAAATTCAGTTTGCAATCTTTCTGTGAGAAATGGTTGCTGCGGCCCAGCAGCTGATTGTGATTTACAGCCGTGTGGGTTGGTGTATTTCTGACCACCATTACACTCACGAGAGACAGTAAAAAACTAACTTCAAAGCAGTTGAACGGAGGCTGGATAGGTGATGTGATGTCCTCTTTTATGAGAATTTAATAGCTTATGTCAAAGTTATATTTAAGCAGTTTCCCTGAGAAAATGTGCAAGAGGTAGGATGCTATCAAATTAAAATACAAACACAATGTTGCCCCAACTGTATTTTCATAAATAGGAGCATGATAAATTATTGTGTTTTGTATCAAGTGGAACTACAGTGACTGGTTTTACATGCCATCTATGAATGTGCATTAATATCCAATGCCTCTAAAGTATATCAAATGCCTCTAAAGTATATAAATCAGAGACTATCCATCATGACACAGTACTGAGCTATATTATGACATATAAAGATGTTTGGATATCAGCATCAGGAACAGCTGACAAACATTATTTCATGTAATAAAGCTGACAAAAATCTAGATGTAAATGTTTCCATAAACCGTAAGCTAACTCTTTTATTGCAGTTATTGAATTTTCAGTGGAGTAAAAATAGCCCATTTACTTTTCTCCTGAACAAAAGGAAGCATATTTATCTTATTTCTTAAAACCAATAAGTCATATCCAACAAAAATTGCATCAGAAACACTAACATATCTATAAAATCAGTAGAAAATAATTTACTCTTCAAAGGGGGACAACTGTGCGGAGTACAGATGTTTCTGCAGTGTGTCTGTGGGCCAAGGCTATCAAAAACATGTCCATGCGATCAGCGTGTTTTAAAAATCCTACAAAGACAAGAAGCGGCATATTTTACAAAGACTGCACAGCAGACACTTGGATAATTCCCTCATGTGCTGCGCTCAGCTGTAAGACGCCTGGGTAGGCACCAATCAGGCTGTAAAAATACAGGGGACAATGCACGGGGAAGCTTCCCCTGTCTGTTTCTGACACAGTCCCATGCACATAGGATGCAAAAACAATATTCCTGCAGTTATGTCGACGTCTTGCTATATCTTTTTTAAATGTCTAGACTTCAAGTGAGCTTGCCAATGCTGAACATGCTTTCAAACAAACTCCTATGTGCGTCTCACACAAGATATGTGTGTGCATGTCTTCTTGTATCTGTGTGCGTATTTGTGTGTGAGTGGATGTAAACTCAATATTCCAGGTCACGGTGGCTGCAATCTCACCGGAGGTTTAACCTTGGTAAATCCACTATTAGGTGTTCTAAGAATGATGATGTGAGCAGTAGATCCTCCCTGATGGTTTCACTTTCTAAGAGTAGCCAGCAGGTCACAAATAGAGACACTGTGGGGGTATTACAAGGTTAAAGGTGGGCTAACTCTCCATATGATGACAATTCCAAGCTGACATTTTCATTTCCTGAAGAGACGGATTCCTCATGGCAGCAGCTGAGGCCAACGGTGTTTTTTGTTTATTTTTGTTCAAATAAGTTCATCTCTGCTTTTAAGAGGGTATATATGCTGCAAATATGCAGTGTGGACTCACTGTGTGCATAACAAACTTTTTCCATTCACATACTGCATATCCAAGGAAAATTCAATATGCTTTCCAATGCATACACACACACAAATCAGACCATGCCTATCATTCACAAATATGCCTTTCTGCACATTTTTTATTTTTTATTTTGTCCTTCAAACGTCTTCAGAGTCTTCAGAGGTGCGGCAGTGCAGCCAACCAGTGGGAATAGCTGATGTTTTTAATGGCACAGGGTTTGTCTCTTGGTGGTGAGATAAACACGGGGAAGAGATTAAAACCCCAGGCTTTCTTCCACAATCTCCTGCCTTCATCCTCCTTCCTCTTGCAGTGGCCATGCAGGGCCGGCACAGCAGACTCTAATTCAAAACCAAACCCATTCGGTCTATAAGGCATACAAGAGTTTAAAATAAACACGACTACAGCAACATAGATAGAGGGGCACATTTCAGTGGGGCGCAGGAGAAAACAGACAGGTGACCAGGAGCGGAGGATTGACTTCCTTTTAATCACCTACCTGTCAAGCACATCTCATTGGGTTCATCGCAAAATACGAGCAGGAACTTACACACCTACTGAATGTAATGCTGGGGTGGATTAGGTAGAGTCTGCTGGGTCAGTGATGCCAGGATGTGGATCACAACAAACACCCTGAAGGGGATGAAGCAGGGTCAGGGGCCAGGCTCCCTGCTTCATGCTACGCCTCCCCAGTGAGGCACAGGTTGGCCTCCAAGTCAGCTCCTCTTGGAGCTGATGAGCTGGAACAGTTATTATGAGTGGCTAAACATATAATTTCCTTTGTCACTGTGATTAGGCCAAGGTGAGGGGCCCTCAGGTGGATGTCGACCCAGCGTGCATGATTAGCTCTACCAATGACATTCAAACTAATCGCTAATATCAGCTCTGTCAAGGTGAGAGAATGCAATAAGAAATATGTCAGCTCATGTTGGAAGGCTGAAGCAATGCAAAGGCAAGTGTGGGAATATCTGATTCCACTTGATGCGAATGTTGTGTCAATCAGTTAAGTCAGGCACAGCGGTGGATTGTTTTACTCTGCTCCTGTGCTGCTATACAGTAGTCACAGAGCACGGAAGAGCTGAGATCTGTAAACACTACAGCTCCTGTGGAACCAACGGGGGATTCGGTTGTTTAATAAGGGATTAGCAGTGAGGGAAATTAATCATCAAAGAAGACCTGGCCCTCGGAAAAGTGCTGGGGAAGTTCTGTTCAAACAGGTTTTATTCTCTTGTAAAAACACAGCAGCGGCCATTTGCTTACAGAGCTATTTGGATAAGGAATTAAAGAATTGGTTAACTTTTCTACTGCTGGTGGAAATTCATCTCTGAAGTCGTGCCATCTTTAAAACTCAAATGACCCTGCTCTCTCTTGTCTGAACAAAAGGAGGCATTATCAAACCTCACTCTCAGCAGTGCTAGATCCATTTGGTAAACAGCCTGTGTCCTACAGTAGTAATCACAGGGTATTTTTGAGGGATTTGCAGGCTGGCCAGGAGGCATCCGCTGGAGTGATCTCTAATTGCTAGAAGCAGAGGCCTAGACTGCCTGGCGCTCTTTTGAAGCTATCGGCAGCAGCTTCCAGCCAGAGGAGCCAGCAGGGGGAGGCTTCCCACTGAGGCACTGCTTTTTCTTTATTTCCTTCTCTTTTTCTCTCTCACCATGCCTTCATTCTACTTTCTGTGCTTCTCTTATGCGCAGTCCCCCTCCTTTCCATTCTCTTCTTTTCCTTCCCATTTCTTTTCTAACTGTACTTGTTCCCTTTCTCCGGTCCCTTTTCCCCCTCCTCTCCTACTCAGTCAATGAGCCAGCAATCACTTTTCAGACAGACATCCTCTGCTCAGTCGGCCATGTTCAATCCCTAGCACCGGTGGCTGATGAGGCATTGTGGTGACGTCAAACACGGGCTTTTCAGGGAGCAACAGTTAACCTGTGGAGGCGCAGCTCTGCTTCCGAGGTTACAGGACTCATACTGGCAGTCCTTGTAGAAAATAATGAATGTAATATGCCAAAGCGATGAACGATAATGAGGCCAATTATTTTCTTTTTCTCACCCAGTAAGGCAGGAGAAGCAAATTTATGTCAAATAGTTGGCGTCTAATGACACCTTATATCGGTATAGCCTTTGTTACTGCATGAGCTTGTGTATCCTGGGACAGAGACTTTTGCTCTTTGAAGCTTAGTTTTGAATTTGTGACAAACACAAAACGCCACAACCACAAAATAATACATTGTTAGAAAGTTGGACTGTGTGGCTTATTCATAGGCTTGGGCATAATGTTCACATTGCTAATGCCGGGGGCTGTAAAATGCACCTATGAAATGAACAAAGACACGCAAATTGAAAAGAAAAACTACACGCTGTCATCCACACACATGGTCTCACAGAAACACAACCAGTTTCTGGTTGTTTGGATGGCAGCTCGCTCAGTGTGACATTGACTCCTCAGTGCCAATTCCACAGTGGGAGCTGCGCTTGCTAGCTTTGCTGCCAATCCAGGTAAAGAGATTACCGACACACACAATGCAGTCTTCTGTTCGTCTGCCAAGAAGAAAACCAGCCTTTTAAGAGCAAAGAAAAAAAAAAAAGGCTATACACAAATTCACACAGCCTTGGCCACATCCTTGCACCAAAACCAAGAAAATCCTTCTTCTCCAGGAACATGGCTTCTAATATGGGCCTCACTCATTTGGCTCTCTCGTACAAAGGAGCCCTCTGACTAAAACAATGCAACCTCCGCTTCTTTCTCTTGGTCCCCAACACTGTAGCGCATTACTATTACTTGCATCATTCAAATAAAGAAGCAATATGGCTTCCGATCAGTCACACAGTTGTTATAAAGCTACACTAATGGGTGCTCTCTGGTTACAAACTATTGTAAAACAATATGAAAGAAAGTTACACTAGGATTTCATCATCTTTCTTAATAGTGTAATTAAAAAAAAGGTAAAAGAGAACGTGTGTGTTACCCAAAACAGATATAAATGTCACCTCCAATATTTTAACTCAGTAATTAACTAAAAACTTGTTGAAAACACTTGGTGGAAACTGCAGGTATGACACTGATTTATAGCAGAACAGATTTTTGCAGAGCATGAATCAAACAATCACCGTTGCATGCAGTTTTGACCCAATTAATCAGCTACTTATAATCGTAAGAGTGTAATTTAGCTTAGGGACTGCAATGTACTAATTTGCATTGTATACACTTATTTTTTGGGTTTGCGTGGAATACGCGTGATGCCGTGAAGCTGCTTGAGAATAATCAAATCACAGGGAGTATATATCTATACAGTATATTTCCCCTTGAAAAGGTCCTGTGTGGATTATGTGTGTGGAATTGTGCTACAGAAATCTGCTGATGAAGAGAGTGGTAATGTGGTGGAGAAGGAGGGCTAATTAGGGTGTAGCAGAGTAGTAATTAATAAAGAAGGCATGTGAGTGGCGAGATAAAGAATCATCTATCATCTACTGTACCTTTATCTTACAAATCAAACTCCAATGCTTTGGCGGATAACGTTTGTTGTCCCTCTGCCACTCTTTCATCACAGTCTCCATCCCCTGCTCTAAGAGACGCCATTTGTTTCACCTCAGCAACCCTCTACTTAGCACTACCAATTGGGTTTGACAGTAACATCACATTTTTGGTTATAAATCAAATGTCAGCCTGCAGGACAATAGTAGGTAAAAGATGACAGAATGATTTGGACTCAGGGCCGTTCCAAAAGCTTTTATTTCAAAGCCAGCGTCGCTCGTCCTATCATCCAGGGGAGGGCACGGGAAGTCACGTAGAGGGGAGTGGGAAGGACAACTGGTATGTGTTGTTGGTGGCTGCTGTGCTCAAGGCCTTGTCCCAGGACATGGCCTGTGTTTTGGAGCACGCACACACGCACGCACACGCACACACACACGCACACACGGACCTCCTGCTCTGCTGAATAAACCACCTAAAAAGTAAAAAAATAACTGCACAATACAAATATAGACATTCACTATTTCCTCTTTTCTGTCACAAATTGAGTGTCAGTAGAGGATGTGAAGGTTGAAGGGAAGCGGTGTGGTAGGGACACTGCAGCAGAACATGGAACAATAGGCGCCCTCTGGCATCAACCTCTGGACAGCCCAAGCTGCTCACCAAAGACACTGAACTCACCCACAATGAACTGCTGCAGTGGGAACGGAGGCTTTAGAGAGTTCAATTTCCAACACAATTGGCCGTATTCTACTCCTTTAAATGCCAAGGAGATGGTGTGCAGCGCGTGCCTTTGTGAGGAGCTTTGCTTACAGCGAGTGTCCTCTAACAGGAGAGAAAGACGGGAGAAATGGAGAGATGGCGAAGACAGTCAGGGTAGGGAGATGGTATGGGGGACAGAAAGAGTGACACTGTGTAAATGAAAAGAAAGAAAGAATAAGACTGAATGACTGGGCGAGATTGAGAGTAAAAAAAAAAAAAAGTACAGAGCGAAGGGTAGAGAATGTCTCCTCTGGCTGTCGTTTCGCCAGCCTCACAGGGACCGTCTGAAGGACAATGCTGCTACTAGTGGAGTGTGACGTTTGTCCTCTATCCAATTCACCACAGCCCCAAAGAAAACACACTTACAATCAAGTGTCCATCATGCATCTCATACACAATAAACTCTTCCAAACTAAATACAATGCATTATAGTAATACACAATATACCCTCTGTATAAAAAAAAAACAGAAATGTAATGTGAAAAATAAAAAGGCACTGAGATAGCATTTAAATAAGGTGATGTGAAGTCACTGTGCGCCAGCAGGCCTAACAAGGGATCACATATGTAAATAAATGTAAATTTGACCTCAGATACCCAGTGCTTTCTTTTTTTAAGGAATCATTTCACTTTGTACTCACCTCTATAATATACTGCAAGTATGTGGGCTCTTCTCTACAGCATATTAAAATTGCTTGTAGAAACAATAGTTTTGATTCTGCCTCACACAATCTTGAGTAAATATAAAAAAGACGTTTAGGCTGCTGTTGTACTTTAGGGTTTAGGTCCGAACAGTTTTCAACTTTTGGTCAAAACACAACTGCATAAAGCTGGGCACCACTCTTGTAAAGCACTGTGTTGAAGGTACTACAACAATCCAGATTAACAAGAAAACAAGGGGAATGGAAAATGGAAATATGCTCTTTCCTGCAGTGCTTTGAAAAGCACTAAATAAACTATTATTTCCGGGACTTGCAATTATGGAATAGGCACTATGTTTTTTTTAGAAGAATTGCATTGTGTAGCATTTGGATTGTTAAAAACACAATGTGTTTTTTTTTTATCTGTTGCAGTGCAGCAGAGAAATCCAAAATTATTTTTTCATGAATCAATCTGTAAGATAAAAATGAACACAGGTGGGAAATTGATTTGGACTGCCAGGCTGCCAGATGCCCATTACTGGATCTGTAGGCAGCGGTAAAGTGGGCCCAGGCCCTGGTTTCACTGATAATATATTCAATGTCCTTTCCTTTGTGGTCACGGGGAAGCTGAGCCATTAATATTACACAATGGCACCAATGGTTCTGATCTATTATTCAACTTTTCTTATGGCTCTGTAATATTCTATGCAATTCATCAGGAAAAGCTGTTGTGCTTTTTCAAGATGAAAGCAGAAAATATGCACTGTTTCAAATTCCAACTGGAACAAAATATTTAAATGCTAGTTAGAAGAAACACCAACAGCACAAAGCACTGCACCTGCCTCCTGCCTCAGTGTCACACTCAATATAAATACGTCCGCTGTCATCAGAAAAATTGCCAAGGAGGCTGTTTCACCATCATTGTCTTCATTTGAAGGGCATTTTGCTGCCCAAAGGCAAACCCCGAACTCACTCCCCAAGCGTGGCGCCCATCCCCTTTCACAGAGGGCTGGCAGTGCAGCAGACAGGAGAGAGAGAAATAAGAGAGAGAGAAAAAAGCCTCGTCTCAAAGCAGACCTCACACTGGGTTCTGTCACTACAGATCAAAATCCCCTCAAAGCCATAGATCACTTCCACTACAGTTCACATGTTCCACACTTAGAAACTGTTTACCAGACTCAAAGAGTTCGTCCGCACAGTGTATACACACACTTGCAGAGTACACTCACAGATAGAGTAGAAAAAAGAAAGTGAGAGAGTTTGCACAAAAAAACAATACAGCGTTCGATCCGAGCCAACTGCACTTAAACATTTATACAGGTTAGGAGGATGAGTCGCTCACTTAAAAAGGCATGTTTACATCTCTATGGCAAAACAGAGCCAGTTCACTGAGATGGTGCGATGCCAGCTCAGCCTACAAACGAGCTGACTGGTGTGACAAACAGAGAAGCGTCTGCTCTTTTCTCTTGTGGAAATACCTGTCAGTGTCTGTCGACTACTCGGGCACACAATGATACATACACACATACGCAGCCGGGGACAGCCTGTCTCCTAAAAGTTCCTTTAACGTACCTATGTGAGGATTCATAGCCAATAACAGCCATCGCACAGGGCTCCAGATAAGTGACAGCCCTATATGTGCTTTACCGGCGGCTAACCCGGGCCTGTAAGCGTGGAGCCTGGCTTAAATACACACCACTGCATTGTGGTGCAGGGAGGAAACCTGTCTTTGGAAAGTCCTCTGTATGAGAGAGAAACGTCCCCTCGTCTTAGATAAGGGGCCGATGAGAGATAGCGATAAAGTCAGTGCTTCTCCTGGGCCTTATCTGATGCTGTTATCTGACTGCACAGCACCCACCATCTCACAATCTTTACACCCTTTAAGCACCTCTCTAAAACACTCACACCAGCATCATCACAGACAAACAAACACACACACACACACACACACACACACACACACACACACATTCTAAACACCGTACCAGCTTATTGATTACTTTGACACGCTCCCATTGTTGAGCAGATGGTACACCTAATATCATGTAAGATTGGAA
>NC_045745.1:28229784-28237657 GCF_008692095.1 Etheostoma spectabile
GGTGTCTCTGACAAATGACTGCATTATGGGAAAACAGAGAAAGAAAAGTAGAGCACAAATAAACAGCTGCCAAGCAATAGCACTGGCACAACAGTTTTATAAACAGAGATTTATAAAGTCACGTAACCTAACCTTTTGTCTCATGCCAGGCAAGCTAATGAAAATCGCATTAAAGTGACAAGAAGTGGGATAACTGGAATTTGTAGTGCAGTGGGTTGTGATTTAATTACCTGAGTTTGAAGAACAGACAGTAACTTCTGGATTGTTTTTTCCAGCAGTACAGTAATTCCATTGTTATATTTTGTACTTTACCTAGCCAAGTAATTCCATTGCCCAGGGATTAAATATCAAGCGACTTTAATTCAGTTCCTTTTTTGCTAGAATTCTGCTCCTAAAACCTCGTTCAGAACCTCGTTCTAATGTTTCTCACATCTGACAGTGTGAAAGCTCCAATGCAGAGCAGAAGATGGAATGGCATGTTCACCAACTATAGTAAACATTTAAGTTGACAGGCGTGGCTGACAGCCTGTGATCATTTACGTAGGAGACAGAAATTTATGGCATCTAATATCAGTAATAGTGGAACAGCTAAAAGAGTCGTGACGGCATGCATCAGTAGAAGTGCATACAAAACGGCCAGTGGAAAATATTTGGTTTACTTAAAAAAATCTAAGCAATGGCGCCTTCTTGAAATACAACCGTTACGTGGATTGATTAGTAACAACTCTACTGTAATTTGGTGTAAAATAATACCAAAAATTAATGCACACAACATAACAGCAATTATGACATATATACTAGTATGCAATAACTTTGTTTTGTTCTGTAGCCACATTCAATTCCTGTAATTTGTAGTTGCTATCAAGGCAAACAAGTAAGAGCAGCAAATCTGACTGGCTTGAATTATATTAAAAAATAAAACAGTCCACAGTATCATCAGCCATCAACTGCCACGATCCCTTAATGCAACATGACATTCAAATATCTGCACTGGGATATTGATAGTATTGCTACTGTAAAGCCATTTACTGCCTGAGAGCATAAAGACTTATTTTGTAAAATGAAGTGAGGCCTATTAAAGGAAGTGTATTATATAAATGTGTGAACTGTGTTGTTGTGACATTATTAGAGGAAGACCATCCTGTCAGGGAGACCCATACAACAAAGAACACAGATTCAAAGTGAAGCACTGATGTGCACTTTAACAACGAATGTGCACATCATGTGAGAGTCACACTTCAGCAGGTCATACAATACAGCCCCCCCCCCCCCCCCCCCCCCCCCCCCCCCCCCCCCTCTCTCTCTGCCACTTGCAGAGTCTATAGAACCATCTCCTGTGCTTCAGGGCTTTTCAATGTAGTTATTCAAGCAGAACACAACTGTGTGCCTCCATCTGATAGAAGGTTAAGGACCTCTTCACTGCTCACAAAAAAGCCCGCCACACAGAGGTGAGGCCAGGCTCACCTCAGGGAAGAAATTTTTCTCTGTCCTACTCCTCCTCCTCCTTCTCTTTCACTCCTCCTTTTCTCCTGGCTCGGTGAAAAGAAAGGTTCAAAGGATAATGGGTGTCTTATCACTATGTAAAAGGGGAATGGGAACTCCAGCGAAGTGCCTGGCCTTTTGTGACAATGAAGAAAAGAGCAAAAGTCTATTTCTGTGTGGTATATGCACTGGAACAGTCCATGACCACTTAAAAAAGAGAAGACTGCTGAAAGAAGTTAAGGGGCTAGAAGGCCAGGTGGGTCTTTAACTAAACCTGCAGCAAACACATCGGAACCAAATAACCTCCGCAGGAGTATATTAGGTATGTGATTCAAAACTAGTGGGCTTTATTACAGGTCCCATTCTTTAAATTGCAATTTAATTTTCAGGTATTAGCTAAGACTGCATATCCATTAAACAAACATGTAATAATGCTCTTATTTTTGTATCTACTGTTCTCTTCTACAAGGTACAAAAAGACTATAACAAAATACATTATTACATTAAAATCGAACAGCGATGTCCTCCCATAACGGTACGAGTTAAAGTAAAAAAATGACGCTGGCTGTTGAAATGGTGGTTACAGTACCAATTTAAACGTTTTAGTACCGGCAGGCAGTGAATGGAATGGGAGTGGGTTTGTAGGTGAGTGAAAGAGTTTGAGTTGAAGAAGTAAGACAATAGCATTACTTCAGACTGTAGTATTAAGGTAAATTCCACAGTTCAAGGTGTTTTCACTGTTTTTTTTCCTCTTCAATAATAGCAACATCTTTCCAAAAGTCAGTGAGTAATCATGTTTAATAATTTTGATTAATTAAAAGTATTGTACAAAATCATGGTGATGATGATTTTTTCCCATAATCGACGCCATGATTATCTAAATCTTACACTTACAGAAAATGACAGTAGATTTCTCATATCGCCGCAATTTAAATTAACGCCAATTTAGTGCAACGTCAAGGTGATTGGGTCTTCAGACTAGAGAGAGTGATGGCCTTAGCAAACAACCAATTAGCCTGAAATGTTAGTGCTGCAGCTAGTTGCTTTACAGCTGGTTAGATTGATTAGTAGAGTCTCTGCAGTGTGTAATGCAGCTCTGGAGGGTTTACGGAGGGCACTTAGTTTTGCAAACGGTGAATTCCCTTTTTTTAAGCTATTAGGCGACCGTACCTGGTCTTTGGTTTTTTCGTCCTCCGTGTCTGCCATGTCTGCCTGTGTCAGTACCATTAGTTTCCTATATTACAACCATTGAAGGTAACAGCCTTGAGTTATTAAGCTACATTTCAAGAAAGTATTGAAACCTTTTAAAAAAATATGTTAGATTGAAGGCCTTAATCTAATAGGCACACAGACACATCCCGATGATGGAGTTTATAATGTTTGTGGTGTACAATGTGAATACATCTGAAAGTAAGGCAGCCCAGTGGCATACGTCGGGTAAACCCTGTGACTGCATAAACCTCTGCACCTTATACCTCCTGTGTTTGTGCCGCAAGCTATACGGTACCCGATTTAGGGGAAAATTGATGACAACTAGGGAACATGTTAGCTTTACAGGTAATGCTGATAGATTCAAGCAAAAAAAGTGCCTGTGGTCAGTCAACCTAGGTCTAACGTGACAATGAAGCTTTATATCACTATTGTATCCCTGTGAAAAAAAATACTTCACCTGTTCCTTTCATATAGCATGAGACCTAACTCCAAACCAGGTGCAACCTCTTTGTCTGTATCAATCTATATGTTTGAACCACCTCAGAAAAAGTACATGATAATTCAAAAAAAGGTTGCTGAATGATGAATTATGTATCAAAGGACGAAGGCATCAATAAAGGCTAATGTGCTCTGTTTTTGGACAGGAAAACAGCGGAGATGCCAGGTGACAGGAAGAGATTTAAGAGCTCTGGAAATGAGTTATGACAGCGATTTAGAAAGGTGTCAAATGCACATTTACATTCAGCTCACGGCTGAAGGCTAGCAAAGGAGCTTTCCTGCAATTTGGGGGTTGAGATAGATCATATCTGATGCCAAAGGAGACCTAAGCCACAGATGACCTGGGACTGGTTGTGGCCATCCTTTTGATGAAGATCTGGATTCTGGTTTTTGTGCTGGCACACAGTGGGGATTAGCGCTGGTTGTAGGTTGAGATTTCTTTGTTACCTACATCCATTACACTTGCTGTGAATTTCACTTTGGTGTAGGTATGACAATTTTGGTGTCAGTTTTGGTGTCAAGGATTACTGGGATCTGTGCTCACACTGCCAACACCAAAGAAACACCAACAATTATTATTCAATCATTCAAAAATACATCAACCAACAAAGTACAAGACAAAGGACTTGCGGCTTAAACTGTCAGGAAATTGACCATGGTTGGAGAAGAGCACCTGGTTGCATTAGCAGGTGGCAGCGAGTGGCGTGGAGCGGTGAGAGTTTCCTCGCTCGCAATGCTGTTCGTTCCTCCTTGTTCAGACTGCGCCGCTCAATATTGCGGCCCTCTCAACTCAGACTTTACCCCGCTCTACTCAAATCGCTCAGCGCTCGCTTAAACACAGCTATAGTATTTATCATACTCCCTTCACACTGAGGGCTCAACCAGGGTTAACTTTGTGTTTGAAAGGGTTAACCCGCGTTGACTGTTATCACCTATTATTTGATCAAAAGTAAGATGGAGGGGGGGGTTCACTCAGCTTCAACACCCAGGTCAATATAAATTGCATACAACAGGGCCAGGGATGGACAAATTATATCATTGGTTGGAAATGGGAGCACACGGTGTACAGGTCGCTGCACAATTTGAAAAAACAAACAAAAAATGGCCAAAACACACGTCTGCAGGTGGCAGTTCAGTGTGGGCTCGTGTAAAACAATTTTTTTTTCTTTTAAATGAGTCGGGAAGCCGATTGCAAAGCCTAACTTTAATTTTAATGTTATCAACCTAAGATAAATTCCAATCCCCTTGTCATAAAAATGGTCGTAAATTACTTAAAATTAGTTCCTTGTCCAATGCTGCACATGCAAGGCATGCAATACAGAGGAAGAGTGCCTGTCTCCACAAAATCATCCTTTGAGTGTTTGATTTTATTTGTGCTTTAGAACGTAATTGCTGTGAAACAATCACAAAATAGGGTTTTATTTCTCTCATTCATAGCTTTTGCTTTCGCTTTGAACGAGAGCTTGCCGCTCTCTCCTACGATACAATAAATAAAAAATAATAATGTTGGCTTATCTAAAGATTTTTTATTGCGTACCTTTAACATTAACAGTGCACAGACAGAATCCCATTTGTAAAGGTTGGACTATAAAACTAAAAATCAAGGAGCAGAATTGCTCATGCTGATTAACATTATGTTCATTACATTGTCCAGTCAATAGAGTCATTTCGTTTGTAATGAATAATGTAGAGTGTAATGATGATGTTGCTGTCACTTCTGCGGAAGTCCATGAAACAATATTGAAGTTTAGAGATAATGGCCTGTGGCTTGGATGACATTACAACTGAACATCTCTAACTTGCCAGTAAGAAACTATGTCCTTTGGTGATGTGCTACACAGGTGTTCTTGTTCATGGAGTTACCTGATTCTATGCTCTCTGTTGTGATAGTACCATTTATTAAAGATAACGTGGGGAAGCTGAACTGCTCAGATAATTACAGGCCAATAGCTCTGGCCAGTGTTATGTCCAAAGGGCTGGAGACAGTTATATTGTGTAGACCTGAGAGGTATGTCTTGTCTATTGATAGGCGATTTGGTTTTAAACAAAAGCATGGCACTGATTTTTGTAATTTTGCACTAAAAGAAATTTTAGATAGATATACAATTCCACAATGTTCTTGTGCTTCATTGATGCTTCTAATGCATTCAATCATGTTCATCATGAGAAATAAGTTTTAAAGTTGTCTAAAAGTAGGGTCACTGTTTTTTTTAATATGAATCTTGGTGTATTGGTACTCACATCAGACGATGAGAGTGAGATGGTGTTGATTTTAAAAGCATGTGGTACAGGCTGAAGGGCTGGTGACTTACTAATTAATCACCTTTTGTACGAAGATGATTTGGTGACTTTAGCCCATATAGTGCTGGTCTCCAACAGCTTCTGAGAATATGCACACAGTATGGTGTCGATTTTTATATAAAATACAATGCTAAAAAGAGTGAGATCATGATTATCAGGAGTAGAGAAGAGATAGTCAACCTTTCCTGACTTCTATCTGTCTGGCACTGCACTTATGTTGTGCACTGAGATTACATATTTGGGCCATATTATTGCAAATGACCTTTCTGATGATAAGGATATCTACAGGCAGAATCAGAAGGTGTATGCTCAAGCAAACATGCTGTGTCGTAAGTTTAGCATGTGCTCTGTACTTGTGAAAATCTCACTCTTTAGAGCTTATTGTACACCTTTGTATACGGACTACATGTTGTGTTGTTATAAGCGAGACAGTAGGCCTGTACGATTTAGGGAAAAATATGAATCACGATTTTTTTAGCTTAGAATTGATATCACAATTCTCTGCCATGATTTCTTTTTAACCACAAAATGTAATGTTTCGTGCATACATGAACCATTACAAAACAAAACAAATTGGCAGTACCACATATAGATTTGTTTTTTGGCATCTATAGCACATTGCGCATAACCACAAGCATGTAAACATAGAGGCTTCCCTTGAAGACTAGGGAGAGCATTGCAGCACTTTAAAACCTATTTCATACAGTCTATGTATAAAATTCACAGAGGAAAGTAGTAGCGTTTGTGATGCAGTCCGCTCGTAAAATTAAATGAGAATCAAAGTCATTTAAGTATTCAAGTGATTTAAAAATCAAAACGTGAACAGGGTGAATCAAGATCACGATTTTGTAACGATTAATTGTGCAAGCCTACAAGGCAGCATTAGAAAATCCATAGTGGCTTATAATGACAGCATGAGGCTGCTGAGTGCTCCAAGAAGCTCCAGTGCAAGCCATATGGTTGTCAGTGTTGGGGTACCTACCTGCTCTGCTGTTTTACGTAACGTGATGTATGGATTTATGTGTAGGGTATCTGAGTCAGAAAATGACTTAATCGCTTTTTTGGCTAACCCTGTACGCAGTTCTGTCAGATTTTCTTCCAGACTGTGGAACATGTCTGTATATTAGTCACTGAACATTGTGGAAGGCTTTGTATTGATATATTTAGTTTTCTTGTGTTTTATTCTGTGTTTTTATTGTGATATGGATCCCCCTGGGTCTGAAATAAAGTTTATATATTAGACTTCCCCCTTCAAAGGCTAACTTCAACATGAAAAATTAAGAAAATAACCCATCAGATGTAAATATTCCGGGATAGCCAAATATGTAAATGCACCAAAGTACGTGCAGTAGAAGGACTTTCTAGGAGACTTCACCATTTCAAAAATTGATACATATATTCACAAATTTACTTGTGGAATTCCATATGAAATTGATTTATTTCAAATACATTTAAATAGTCTCTGACTCTAAATAATAAAATAACACCTCAATATTGCTGTGGCATCTGCTAAATAAGATTTTCTAGAGGCACAACTGAATCCTCAAGAGTCACAATGAATACAGAACCACTTTGAACCACTTCTGTCCCGATACAGGTCTACTAGGTAAAATCACATTTTGAGTAGAGACCACTATTTAACTGGAGGACCCAGCTTTAAGCCCCCTTGTTGGCAAGCATCCGTTTTCCTCAAGTATCTCAGAGAAAGAGACTGAATCCCTGCCTTCTTAAGGGCAGTAGTGTGCTGAACCTGCACCACGGCATCACTGCTAAGGGGTAAAAGGGATTGATGAAGTATCACATTCTTATTATTATCATCATCATCATCATCATTACCATTATGAGAGATATTGGTCACGGTCAAGAAGAAAAACTCTGCCCCTTCATCAACACTGCCTTTGCAGTGTAGAGCATCTAATATTCTATTAAAATGATGGCAATTAACAGAGAAATGATAGCGACCCAGTGACAATGGACAAATTTGTGACAACCCTTTCAATTGTTCTTTTGTAGAGGAAATCTATATCATTGTCTGGGAACGTTGAACTGCAATGTGCTGCATCCACGCTTGAACGCTTTTACAAGGGGCGGTTTAACGAGGAGCAGAGGGCAAAATTTTAGCTCCCTTTAAGCTCTTGCAATTACACAAGGGGGCAAAAGGGACACTGTTCTTAAGCGCGAGCCTAGATGGACGAGTGACTTTTTCATGTGCTTAGCAGAGGCCAAGCCAGGTATGTGTAATATGGAACACAATCTGTCTCTTTCCCAAATGAATACTTTGTGAGTGGCAACCCACAGCAGAAGTGATAAAAATGCAAACTTACACACACACACACACACACACACACACACAGGTTCCAAGACATGGTTCCAGAATTCA
>NC_045745.1:28237676-28270537 GCF_008692095.1 Etheostoma spectabile
GCCAGTCCCACAGTGAGCTTTCCTTAGTATGTGCCATTTCTGAGTCTGTAGCTTTTGAAGAGGAGGGGGCGGGGCAATGTGGAACCTGGGGGTTTGGCCTTGACCAACTGCCATTTTGCTCAATTGAAAGCCATGATCTTTTTCTCTCATGGGTGGGCCAAATTCTCTGGCCGGCCAATGCAAAGAAAGGGGTGGTAACCTTGCCTCTTATGACTTCATAAGGGGCAAGACTCCAGATGGGCCCATCTGAGTTTTCATTTTCTCAAAAGGCAGAGCAGCATTCCCAGGGCTCAGTTTACACCAATCGCCGTTTCTAGCCATTGGGGGACCATCTGAGGGAACTTATATTGATGTTAAAAAACCTCATAAAGTGAAATTTTCATGCCATGGGACCTTTAACACAAGTTATGGCTAACCCATTTTTTAAATTTTCTCTTACAGTAAATATGTTTTATAGTTTCTTCAAGCAAAACTAGATTCCTTACCTGATTTGGTTCTTTGCATACTGTTTTATAGACATTGTCACTTTTCTTTTTCATATTGTTTAGAGAGAGGAAAAAAAAAAGAGGAGCCATAAGGACGCCTTAGCAATAAAACATTTTAATTACTATTGGAAAATCACAATTTTAAGGAATGACTGAAAATCTGTCATACGATATACTGTATATGATTACACTATGAATGACACCCTGTATGACAACACAGAAGGAATGAGCTTCGAGGGTTCACATCCCACAAGTCATCCATTTTTTATACCTAATTACCGAAAAATGAGAACGACAGAAAAGTGGGATTCAAGTGTTTTTCAGCAGTCATCTGACAGGAATTCTTGTGTATGTAAATACTAATGATATACACCATGGGCTGAATGTCAACACTTATTCCAGTAACTTCCCTTCATGTTGACATTAACAAAATGGCTGGAGAGGAACACTTGAGGAAGACAATTCCTCAAATCTGTCAGGATTACATATTCATGAGGTTCCCCGCTCAGCATCCAAGGAGGTCGCTATGGTGATACAAACTGATGTATATTCTAACAATGAACTTTGTGTGTCAAAGAATGCCTCAGTGCATTGTTGAAATGGTTAGTACAGATCCAACCCGGTGCTCTTTCAGATCAGCAAATACACAATTAAAAAGGCAGTCACGCTGAGGCCACTCTAATCAATGTACTGTTACAAAGAAATGTAATGAAAGGATGATGGAGTGATGCCTTCAGGAGGCTGCTGTATCGTTAGGGCCGACCGTAACACTGTTGTGGCAAAGAAATATTTCATTAGCACATCTCTAGCCCTGCCCAAGCCAGTTTCAAAACAAAAAAAGCAGTTAAAAGAATGAATGTTTAAACAATCTTTTATTGTAAACAACCCAAATTTCTAGCATATACTATTTAATGTTCGCTGTACTCTTGAGGAACGCCAATTATGCATTATTCAAATGTAATACTGCCACCCAAGGAGTATTGTTTACCGGACTGTTTGCTTACTGAGGTAAGATTACAATTCATGTAAATTCAGCATGGTTCCATCCTCTAAATCTGTGTTACAAAGCATATTGTATAATTTGAAATGAAAAAGCCTGGAGTTTTCATGTAGCTTAACCGCCGTCTCAAGAAAACTTTGCAACTAGGCTTAGGTGTGATGTATTCCTATTTTAAAACTGCCACTTTGACCCACTTACACAAAACAGGGAACCATTTATAAGGTTCTTCCTTCCTATATGAATGGGACTTTAGAATGTTGTGGGGTCTGGCCTTGCGTTTGGCCTCACAGAGGCATGTCCACACAGTTGAGCTCAGTATGCTTGAGGAAGTAGGCCTTGGCCTCGTCCATCAATCCGCCTGTCTTCCTTTGCCAAGCTGCAGGGAACTACCCATTATGGAGTCATTTTATTAATAGGGCCCCTTTCCTCTCCACCACACTCTTGCCGAGTGCCTCCTCATTCTGTCAGAATGGAGTATGCCTGCAAGCAACCTCCATGAAACTGCTGCACCAGGGCCCTCCCTCATTCTCCCATGTGAAAGCTCAGGCTGGGAAATATTGTGCTTTCAAGCTAAAATAGTATTTGGAGAGGTGAGCAATCCCTAAGCCCTAGAGCAAACAGTTTAACATTGAGCACTTATTTAAAATGATGTCTTTTCTCCTGGTAAGCCAATCAGATTTCTCTTTTAGTACACCCATCCACACACATACAGGAAACACATTTGACATCATCCGCCCCTTCCTCCCTCCTCCTTGCTAATATCAATATTGCTGCAAGCAGCACTGACTGGAGGACAGAAAAGGGTCAGAGGATACTATGAGATGTTTGGGGAGACTGTGTGAAAACCCGATGCCGAGGATGAAAGTGAAAGAGTTTGTTGGGCAAATTTGTTGAAGGTGTGAGGAAGTTGCAGAGGACGAAAAGGATCACACTGGAATAGCCAACGTGGGGTTAACTCTTTATTAGAAACACTGCTCTTTTTAATATACAATAAGATCATTCATTCCTAATCTTGTGCCATTTTTAGTCTAGTTGGCGTTATTTTGTGTTAATATTTAACATCTTCTTTAGAATTAAAATAAAAGGGTCATATTTGCTGACTGACCCATGAAGGTGCTGCCAAGAACCCCCTTAGATATATATCCCAATAATGTTGAGGCTTAAAGAAGCAGACCCATCACAATCAATCATGAACAGAATCCAATATGTTTGTTTAATAGTTGCTACCTGTTTGCTGAGCGTATTGCTAACTCAGCATCCATAGGCTTACTAACAGCAAGTAACAGTGCTTCACTAAATGTACTTTATTACATGGCTCTCCACAGGCTGATTCGATACCAATCAACCTGTCAGGGTTGTATTTACTATAAAGACCGCCGTTAAAATATTTTCCCTTACATATTATTTCATATTTACTATTAGTAATTATCAATAATAATGATAATTACCAATTACTTATACTTGTAAAATTACTTAATAATACTAGTACTACTGCCTATACTAATCAGGACTTCTGCTTTTTAAGATAGGGCCTTAAATACATACTGGTATTTATTCAGGCATAAAAACAATTTTGAAGAGATGGTTTTTGAAATCGATAGCTCCATCATACCCTGACACTCTGAGGAGATGCCCGCTTACAATGCGGCATGTACCTAAGCAACGGGGAAGACCTTGCAGCCTCAGCAAAACGTGGAACACATCAGTCGCAAAACGGCAGGAATGAACAAACATGTTCAGATTCAATCAGCTTAATAATGAAATGGGAAATCTCTGCACGGCATAGAGAAATACACAGACATGAGATTGTCAAAAACGGCTTTAACTGGAATTATTGTTCTTCGGAGTCAAAGAACAGCTATCTAGAAATTAAGTCTGAACGAGAGCGTGTCATTCTCTGTGATAGCAGTCGTGTCTGTGCTATTTTTCCAGTGCATGAATCTAAGAGCTGGCCTTGAATTAGGAAGGTCGATTTCAGCTCTTTTTGGTGATGAGAATACTCAGGAATGCAAATGTAACTACGGCACCTTTGCTACTGCCTGAACCCGAACTTAATGACACAGCTAGTAGTTATGCTTTGGAATAACCATTGACAAAATAACACGTACTAACAGACTTTCTGTATTCATGAATCAGTTAAAAAGCACTCAATGAGAGAATGCTCTAATGTTCATGGGTCCGATGAACATAAATCTCTCAGGAGACAAGGGTGTATATTATGTACTTTGATATCAATAGGTGAACAAGGGGGATAAAATGAGCTGCTAGCTCGACTTGAATAGCATTCATTTCACTGACAATGGCCAGCGTCCCTAATACCTGCAGTGTTTCACTTAGATTAGGCTTAAGCTTTTTTTAAAGGCCATTTCAATAATTTGACATTTCTCCCCAGAATGGGAAAGAATGAGCACCGATAAAAACTTTTTTTCTCTCCCCCTTTTCATGCAAAACACTTTCATCTGTCATTTTGTGATAGCCCCTCTCTCTTTGTCAGCATAAATACGGAAGCCCCTATTTGAATATGGTTACACATCCCTCTATTTATTAAAGCTTGGATTAACATGACAGGAAGTTTTGTCTGGGGGCTCTTTAAGATGGCTCAGAGAGGCAATCTGGTGACAGTAATAGGATCCAGCTAATATACTTGACTGATGCTCCTTTCCCAGTGTTATAGAGCAGAACAATGGGAGTGGGGTTCTGGGAGTGAATACATTGTGTTTTTGTAAGAGTGTGTGTGCATGCGTGTGTGTCTGGGCGGACGAGGGTGCGCTAATCAGCCAGAATACCATCACTTAGCAAATATAAGGGCTGAAGAAATAAAAATACTAAAAGGTCACAGAGCAATTCCATCAGGACAACTACGCTACAATTAACTGAATAGACAAAGGCTCTGACATTAGCAAGAGCTATAATAATGTTTTACTCCAGTGTCTGTGACTTTGTAGAGGTTTGTTAAAGGTTGGCTTTAAAAAAAATAAACACAAATTATTTTTCAATACATCTCTTCTTCTACCTCCTTGAGTTATTCGTTTTGCTCTGATGTAAGGTGTTCAGAGATTACTGGTTACTGGGCCTTTTTTATTTATGTATTGAGGACATTTCCGTGTAGACATTTTTACTGGTGTCTTGGTTTGTGTGACTAAGAGTATGATTATAAAACCGACATCAAATCTATAAGAAAACTATATATTACATTATAAAAACTAATGATGGCCACTGAACCATGAGCTTAGTGTATCAGTACACTCCTACTGTATGGTGCTAACAGTGCATCTCTGCTTTACTTTTTGTTGTCTGTTATTGTCATTTATGATATTTCCGTGGCAGACTCACAACAGACTTCACTATGACCAATGTTTTTTTGCAGACTTTTTTTCTGAGGATAGATCTATTGCTGTCAATATCAGTATGCTGAGAGGGACTTACTAATAGACATTTCCATATGTCAGAGTTGCTATTGATGGAGAGTGTGTGTGTGTGTGTGTGTGTGTGTGTGTGTGTGTGTGTGTTTGTGTAAAATGGGCTAGCAGATCAAACACACATCTGTTCGTGAGATAGAGAGGAATCTGTGCTTCTCCCCTAAACCTCTCAATACTAATTAACGATCCACTGATAGTGGCCAAATGCCAACTGTCATTAGCACCCAACGCAACACAAGTACACAGATGTAGATGCGCACACACTCAAACACAGCTGCGGTCACCCACACCCTGACCACATCGGGCCATCTGTGGATAAGATACAAAAACACAATGTTCTCTATTTCAACTCCCTAAGCGAGGTAAAAATCAACATGAAAAACCACATCAATCATACCATATATAATTGCTAATCTACAATATTATATAATACGCAATGCCTGTTAAACAGACTGCTGGCACTTACACTGAATGCTTAAAAGACGTGTATAAAAACCTCAATTCTCGAGTAGCTGTGGACCTGTAACTTCTTCACTGATAGTGTCATTTGCGTGCTTTCAAGCAGTGTGCTTGCTAAAAGCATCTGACAGCTATCTTTGATTTTATTTAGCAAGGATTTTAGCTATGCCTGTATCTGAAAGGATATCCCACCCACTCTCTGTCTCTTGCGCGGTTGTATCTGTCACTCTCTGCCTTGGTGACAGGGTCAGATAGAGAGAGCAAAGTGGTAAGAGGTATGACACTGTGAGCAGATAAGGATCTCCCCGTATGGACGCCCCCAGCATGACACCCATCACAGCTACAAAGACAGACGCCAGTTGGTCTGCAAAATGCCACCCACAGTGGCTCCAGCAGGGAGTCCAGAAGCCACAGAACCACCAGGAAAAGATTGATATTTCAGTCCGGCTATTGGGAATCAAACTGAGCTGCCATTAACGTCTAATTAAAAGGTCAAAACCACATTTAAGGATTATATAGAGCACATATCATGCTGACAATCACATGTGCTTTGTACATTTCTATAGTGTGGTACTTTTTGTACTGTACAGTAGGAATGTGTGTCTACAAAAGACAACAGCTAAGGGGGAATGCATCGAAATGTATTTCTATCCTGAAAACCAGAGTGGGGCTTCGTCTTGTCTCGTCTTTCCTCCTCTCCCTGTGCAGCCTGCCTGCCTGCCGCCATCTCACGACAGCATCTCTCCATCTCTCACAGCCCTCTGATCTCTGTGTCAACAGGCGACACCAGCAGCTCACACTAACTCAGCATGCATCAGCCCATCTGCAAAGCAAACTGTCTACAAATGCATTTAGCATAGACTTTGGGTAAGATTAATGGCACGGCTAGTGAATACTGTAAGTGCTGATGTCTTTATACCTGGCAAGGTACCACTTGAAAGGTGCCATCCCTAGCAATAAAGACAGCCAGTGAACCCTTTCGGCAGATATTCTCCATGAGGCTGGGAATTTATGAGCAGCAGGTAGGAGATCAAAGCTGCTGTTGACAGACTCTGCAAACACACAGATTTATTCAACTCATCAAGAATTGTTGCAATGTTTTCTCAGCGGCCTCCTATCTCGGTGTGTACCTATACTGATGGGGGTTTATTAGTTGTCAGTGGGCCAGGTGGGAGGCTGCGCGGTTGTCCACATTCGGTCCAAACTCATACAGGGGTTGTGATGACAGGTTCCGAAGCACTCTGTGGTTACTCAGTGGAATTCAAATGCCAATCCCCCTGCCCAGGTCTCTCTCTCTCTCTCGTCATCCCCCCCCCCCTTCCCTCTTCCCCAGTGTTTGTCAGGGTTGGTGATTAGCTGTCACCCTCTGCAGAAGCAGATAACACCCCATACAGCCTGTTTCCCCTGTGGGAGCAAGCACACACATAAAAGAGGAAAACACACAAACAAATACACAAGTGTATGCATATGCACACAAACACATAAAGACACCTAAAAACTCTGTCCAATGCAAAATCGTAGAATTCTATTTTAGCACGTATTTACCTGGACTTGACTCATACTCATCCAAAAAAGCTCTGTGATAACTTTTGATATCATTTAGATTCCAATTCCTTAATTTTTAGCAGATAGTGTGATAGTGATAGTGAGTCATTGGTTTTTACTTTTATGCACTAGCGTTAGTTGATTATAGGCAATATGCATCCACATGTTTCCAAAGAAACACTGTGCCAGAGAGCAAAGCCTCAAATAAAATGCCCCTCAGTCTATATCCACTTCATTATTGCGTGCTCTTTTCATTGCACTCTGATCTACTTGTGTCGGAGTGTACTTTGACTAAAAGGTAAAAGCCAAGTGGCTCATTAGCACCTCTCTTTTCAATTCCAGCTACCTGTGCGAATACCTTCACACCTTCAATTCTGGAGATACAAACTAAGATATGGGGTTTAATAAAAGAGTCATTGTGGCAGTGAATAGGTATATCATGATGTTCTCCACCTTCATATAGTAACACACAGATCAAGCTTCCAGCCTAAATGAGCACTTGTGTACACTTTTTCTCGGGCACCTTAAAACCAGAAAAAAATGCCCACAGCTCCCATCTGATGCAAATACAACCTAAAACATCAAACACAAAGCAAAGACCTGCATGTTTGAAATGAACTACACACTCAAAAGCAGGCACAACAAAGTGGAGAGCACTTTTTATGAACACACGCTCCCTCCTCATTCATCTCGTGCCCACACTTCTATCACACATAAGTCACTCAAATTTGTGAGGAATCATCAAAAGAGACAGCATAACCAGGACACACAAGAGGTGCCAAAAAATAAAAAAAATGTGCTGAGTCTGACTCTTATGCATCTAGTATTTACAAACGGGTAGAGCTTAGATGACTAAGGGTTGCTATTTTTGAACCAAATGTGCAGAGCCAGACAGTATTCCTCCAGTGTTACTCCAGGTACCTTGTGCCCTTTCCATCTTGGCGACAGATGCTGCATTAGTTGGACAGGGTGTGCAGGGTTAATGATTACTTTTTTTTGTTTATACCTTAATGGTAATAAGTGGATGCATCAAAGTAGAACATCTGTTCCCCATGGTATAGTTACTGTTACACATGTACATTGTGACATTCAAAGACACGCAACTTAAAATAGTTAAATGTTAAATGTGTCCCTCCAGTAATTGTCTTAGAGTGGAAGAGTACATTCATAACATTCATGACTTGAAACAAATTAGTCTGTACGCCGTGTCATCCAATCTCTTCTAACGATAAAAGTTCCAAATGGCCTCACTCGATTATAGAACACAGCCATAGTCTTGTCCTGCATCACAAAACTCGTGGAGAAAACCACAATCTCTAATTTAAAGCTACTCCAATATAACTGGCTGATGCAGACATAAACAATTCCTTATAAATTGAATTAAAATTAAAACATTCTGGAGGGAGGTGACCAATAAATCTATCTTCATCTTGTCTTTGAACATCCCAATTGAGCCCTAGATGATTTTGCTGTATCCAACAAATCTGAAAATTGTAAATGCAATGACAAAAAATAATAACATTATATTCTGCCTTATGCTTAGAAATGGTGAATGTACAGCTCACACAATACTAATGTGTTATAGTCTCTGGCATTTGTTTGATATTTAGTGTCAGTAATGCTGTTATAGTACTGTAAGCTATTTTATTCGGTTGCCTATTAGCAAAATGCTGATATTATATTTATGATAGCCCTATTTATAGTAGAGATACCATTTTTTACACTGCTGTCTTGGAATAAAAGGTATTTAAAAAGGAAATTCAGAGTAAGAAAGACCTGAAAAATGAATACCATAGGTCCAATTGTCCACCATGCTGCTAGTAAGGACAAAGAAGACATTATCTCTTTCAATAAACCTGTAAGCAAGCAACAACACCTAGAGCAGCCAATGTCTAAAAACAATGTGCTCAAATCTGCATTGAGTTTCTATGGACTGAAATGGGCCTGAGGTGTCTCAAGGGTTTGATATAATTTCAGACAAGCTACGGAGCTTCAAACTGATGCAAGCACAATTTCCAGCTATATCCATTCAAAATCATTTTACACCCCTACTGAACACACTCTGATTTAACACCAAATCAAGAATGACCCTAGCACGTAGTGTAATCTAACATTATTTTGTGTGATTAAGAGGTTGGGTATGTAGTGCCTATGTCAAGTTCACAGTACAGCTTTCCAATCCCATTCAACGAACAATACCGCAGGTTTAACTTCAAATGAATATAGCAGGATAGGATCACCTTGCCCTCTTCTCCCCGTGTCATCTCTGCTGCCACAATACAAAGAAGGATTGAAATGTAGCAGATAAATATACGCCGTGGCTTTATCTGCTGCCCCTAAGCAGCTTTACTCAAAAGGAAAGCTCAAACAATGCTGGCTAATCATAGCATTTTAAGAGTCAACGTGTCATCTTGAAATTGCCAAGAACAAGAGGTGATTTCTTAGGAGATGACAACCCTTTTATGGGAGCACAATAGAAATGTAGGGTAACCGAGGAGCAAAGGGCTGAAGCAGCGACGAGACCGAGAGGAGACACAGAGAGAAAAAGAGCACACACAGAGCACAATAAAGACAGCAAGACAAACACAGACAAAGAAAGACGTATGAGATCGTGCCCCTGCCTCTGTGTACATATGGCAAAAGGTGCTGGAGCAGAGAAAGACCAACACATTGAGATAAGCCCCTGTAGTCAGGCTTCCTTTTAATGAGCCTCATCGTCTGTTGGCAGGCAGCAACGTATGCCCCCAATCATCTGCTGATTGTTGAATTACTGGATGGCTTTTTTTTTTTTATTTCACTCAAGAACTATTGGGTATTTGGAACACATTCGACAGGAACAACTTCAACAACAATAACCACTGGCATATAGCTGCCTGGTTTTACAGGTAGGTATTCCGCTTTATTGGCACAGCTAATCAAACTCAAACACATTTAACTATTCCATACCTTTCTCATTTAAACTGTATTACATGCCTCAGAGACACCTGTGATTGTTGCATTCCTGCCCTTGGGGTCGGGCACTGTTTTTTCTCAGCCTATACAGGAAGTGATGATTTACTGCCCCATATTAGGTAACTACGTCAATGAAATGACTTTACCGTCAGCAGGCTATATTTATAGTAGATGCACTGTATGGGAGAAGCAGCTCCACAGGAGTGTTTCCAGCAATCTGCCAGAACAAAACAACGTGTATTTTCAGTGCCAGCTCTTTCTTTGTGTGAGATAGCTTGTTCATGTTTGTCTTTCTAAATGTAAGGCGGCCCCCTAACTGTTAAGTTCTACTTAAGCCTCATGATGATAAACCAGCAGAAATTATATTTGAATAGATGACTATACAAGTGTTTAACACAAATGCCTATGAACATCTTAATGAGGTGATGCTTTATGTCCAAAGTTCAATCACATGCCAACCGAGGGCCCCTACCATCAACGCTCCACCTAAACAACATGTAACTACAGACTAAGGATAGGAATGAAGTGTGACTGTGACCAGACAGTAAAATAATCTACGTAATCCAGATCGAAACTCTAAAGGCTTTTATAGATCGACGGCATAGATTTTCTCTCTGTCTCAATTTCTACCTGGCTTAGGTTTAATTCAACTCAATTAAATTAACTCATGAGCCTAGGAGTTCACAGAGAAAGCAATCATTCATCTTTGTGGCGAACCACTTCATCGGAGCAAAAAAAAAAAAACAACAACAAAAAAACCCCGGCCCCTTCTCTTTCGCCATAGACACCATTAGGCCACTCAATATAGTTCCAGCCATTCCAGCTTGGTAATAATTACTGCAGGTGACATCTAACAAACAGCTCTTTATGGATGTCCTAGCCTCGTATTACTTTTTTAAATCTGGTCATTTTGTCGCCGGTGGCTGCCGATGCCTGTTGTGTGTCATAAGAATTCCATGTTTCCCTTTCCATCTACAAATTAAATAGTTAGGTATGTTTTACACTGACAAGAAAATAAGTTGATATACTTATCTTTTAACATGCAATGTGAAAGTGTGTGTGCGTGTGTGGGGGGAGGGGGGGGTATCCCAGATACAGAAACACACCTTGAGGTAAATATGTTATCTACACTGCACACCACAGCTTTAATGTGAGACAATCAACACAAAAATCAACACAACCAAAACAGCTATAAGGCTTTGTCCTTGAGTGACTGGCTGTGCCACTGAAACCTCTCCCTCCCTCCCTCCCTCACCATGACTATTTCAGGCAGCTGCTTACACGGACACCCATTCAACAGATACATATTTCATGAGCTATGGTAAACACACTGCTCTCACCAATGCCAATCTAGCATTGAATAATACATTCATAGTGGGTCGGCTAATGAATTGAGAGCTTGCCCGAGAGAAAAGACGAAAGCAAATAACCAATACTCAAAGTAGAAATAGAATTAATGAGCGGTTGTGAATACTCAAACACTCGGTTGTGAAAAGCGGGACCATTTCTGTCCTCCATCTAACCTTTGTTTCTGGTCAAAGTTGTACATTAATGAATGCAGGAGAGGTTTCATAGTCTTCTCTATGATTGTGGATTTCACAGATGTGTAAATGATGCGACGTGAGAAGCTGCGAGTGAAGCTTTGATCTGCTATTCCACAAGCCAGGTTCTACAACAAAAGGCGAGGAAATCCTGAGCTCAGACAAGCCTTGTGTAATCTAGTAGAACCCTCGCTCTATGTCTGATCCTCCTCCGCTCTGCTGGCCGTCTCGGCAATCACTCTAGCTGCCCACACTTAGATGTGCCCCATTGGCAAGAACATAGACCACAACTGGAACCTCCTCTTCTTGAACCTAACATGCACACTGTACTTGACAAAAGCCCGTTCAAGTGTAAATGTAGCTTATAAAACTAAGATGCTTGTGAAAGTGTCTGCTAACCCAACAACATTTCCAACCACTCACTCTAGGAAAATGTATTAATCCATTTTCATGTTATGGATTATTTAATGTTTTAAAACTTATTTTGCACTCACTGGAAAAAGACACCCGCTAACTTCAAAGAAAAATACCAAAAACATTGTAAAACATCCACTGATTACAAAACTCAATTAAATATGCCATTATGTTAATGCACTGTCAACACAACCAAAAAGAAACAATCAATAAGGTAAACTTTGTGTTTATGTTAGAATCAAATTATTATTCTGACTGAAATGGATAGGTACCTGCAGGCTGTTTAATCCAAACTACACATGGATTAAATTAACTGGATCCCAGAGTAGAACTACTAGCTGCACTACTTACAGCCAAAACAGTAAAACAAGTACCAAAATAATACACAAGACTGCTTCAAATCCCAAATTAGATCAATTATTTTTTAAATGGGGACTCGGCACCTATGTACGTATACGTATGTATACCATTATTTAAAGGTAAAAGCAGACAGGAAAGGAAATGTGGAGCAATGAGGATGCATGCAGTGAAGGCTCGGATTCCAACCGGGGACATTGCGGTTGTGTGTTATGCGTTTTCGACTAATAGGCCACTGCAATGCCCCAATAACTATAAATGCAACAAAGGCAGCTTTAAACTGCCTAATTTCAGAACACTCTACTTAATAAGGGGAATGCCCTACATTATGTGTAATAATATGCAATTAACACTAAGAAAAGGACATCATACTGTCTGATAAAACATTCTAGTCATATATTTTAAAGTTGGAGAGTTTACCCAGTTAGAGCTCCACTACGTTTTCTCTATCTGAAAACACTGCATGCTTTCAAAGAAGCATGAGCAACAGAGCTTTTGCTACAAATGCATGTAACTACTCACTCTGCCAGATCTTCCAAGAGAAATAGGGCATGGAGAAGTATTTCAGGGACTGAAAATGTACATAGGTCTACACCCAGCCTTGTCAAGACATCTGCAACCCTATTGAGAGGGGCATACCGGCGAGGTAAGAAGTGGAGGTTGCATGTCCATCAGCTGCCCAAACACCTTCATTAGAGCGGAAGGAAATGAAACCTACAGGTGTACAGTGGTGTGTCGCGGGCAGTTTAGACAAAGAAAAAGGAACTCTGGTCAGCGAGCAGACCGATGGCGTGGCAAGTCTCTGTAGGTGTCTGACGAAATTAATTAGGAGAGTGAAAGGGAAATGTCTGTCAGGCCACAGACCACGCTGTGAAAAATATCTTCCCCTACTGTGATCTATTGATTGCCATTAAATGTTCCAGCTGTCATAAAATATTAATATTTCAAATCAGACAGCTATAAAGTGAATTTCTTATTTTTATAATCTAAATTACAGCATATGGAAAGGACATCATTAAGCACAAAAGGCCAATACATTAACAGGAGGAAAAGAAACATCCCGTTTCAAGTTGGAGTTGCACTCGTACCCTTTCCATGTCTCTCTTGAGCCTGCTTCATTTGAACTCCCACTGCAGCAGAATGTGACAGCTAATTCCATCACTCCAGTTCGAGAGGACAGACACTCATCCCAATGGGCTCGAGGGAGGAAAGGAGGGGTGGACTTCAGCAATCATTCACTGGTCACTAAGCATATAGTAGTATTTAGACAGCTTTAGCATAATGCCACAGCTTAATGCGTGTTGGCTAATTTGCCAACAGGCTTGATGTGAACAATCTCTCTGCATGTTCTGGTTGGGCGCATGGCCTGATGGGATGGCACACCATTAGCCCAGTCAGACTGCAGGGCCCTGCTGCTAACATTACAATGTGTAGTGAAGCATAACAAAGGAAAGGAGGGCTTCATCTTCCCATATTTGTGTGCCTTCCCAGCATGTTATGGTCAATGTGATGATAACACCAATACAAAGCAATGCATAAAGATAGAAAAACTGCCTTGCAATTAGAGCTATGGGGTATTAGTATTTTCATAACACCTCTATTATATATTCACATTCTCTATCAGGGTTGGTAATCACTTGTCTCAAACAGTTTAATTACAGCTTGGCAATGACTACTTAACGTGATTAGATGTTATACCTTATTGTTGCGTGTGGCATATTACATCAATTATATTAAGAGTTATTATTTTTATGAGTGTGCGGTGCTTGCATGTGATACAGGATGCAGTGAGGGCTGAGTGACAGGGACTTCTTAAAGACTTAATTTTACAAATAAAGTAATCAATATAAGCTACTGCACATCACGTCTCACCACACAGTGAGCTGTACGGTCTTTTGCATAATTGCAATAAAAAAGTGTATTGGCCTGACTGATTGAATTCAGACTTGGTAATTGCAGCATAAACAATGTAGTTGACTGTCACAGCTCCTGTGCCACTACTCTGTCAACAATCCAGATATTTTTCTAGTGTCTACTAGCATATCATGCAGATCCACAGCCTGCCGTGTAATTAGTATAATTACATGGTGCGCATGTGTTACCTGTGGGTAACACACACACACACACACACACACACATACACTCTCACACACATGTGGAACACAACACATATTTTTCCATCCCTATGACCTGTCACTCAAAATCAGCCTCGATGGAAAAGATGCCCAGCTTCTTCATGCTTATCAGCCTCCACCGTCCATGGAAAATTCCCCACTCTTCCTCCTCCAAAATGAAATAAAAAAGTACTAAACAGACACCACCATTTAATCAAAGCATCATTTCTTATAGCCACCGAAATCCCTGTTGGTGCTGCTGTCCATCAATACGACCACCCATACTCTCAGCCCAACCCCCACCCTTTGATCGACATTAACTCTGCAGCTGCCCGCCGCTCCGTTCTCAGTCTCTTTCTCCCCCCCAGTTACTCTTCCTCTCTACCAGGAGGCCCTCTGCATGATTCCAGGCAAAGTCAATGTCTATCTTTTGTCTCCCTTGTGCTACCAATATCCAGTACACTGTCTTCCGTTCCTTACTGTTGTGTCTCACAGACATCTAAGGCATATCAGAGTTGTAAATAGAGTGGAGCTTAAATGACAACAGCCTTGCTTTTCTGGGGATTTAGGGAAGGAAAAAAGAAGCTGATTTGTGCGAAAGACTGCTGGCAAAGATAAAATGTTAGGCTTTGAATCTAAATTCCACATGAATGCTTTTCCCTTTAGTGTGCATTATGATGGCAATGGACCATATCATAGTATTTGTTTTGCTTTAGAGCTGTCCCCTGTGATTTATGTTCCCCGAGTGCAAATTTTTCATGTCACTATACAAGCAATGTTTCTGTCATGGAGAACGTAGGGGGCTTTCTGGGGTTGAATATGAGAGATTTGTGTATACGTGTGCCTGTGTGTGTACGTGTGAGTTGGTGGTGAGGCACTTGTGGCAGTGCCAGCGTGTGACCGCAGGCACCCTGGCTAGGGAGCAGCGCCTGGAAAGGTTACCCAGCAGAGTGGCTTTTGTATGGTAATGTGACCTCCAGCTCCCTTAGGAGTCCCAACACCTGCCTAGCACCCCCGCCAACCTCGCATCTCCAACTGTTCTCCCTGATAGCAACATAACTGCCGTTCTGCTATCACTTTTTGATGTTATTATTTACTGGATATTTACATTACGGCAATGGTATCGTTTGCTTCATTTCTTTCTGGAAGACCCATAGGATATGTACAGTAACTAGCATTGCAATATTACAGGGGCACATTTGAATACAAATTCAATGCCAGTGCAGATGCAGGAGGTTTATTATATTATGTTAATGAATTAAATTACTGTTACACCAACCATACCATCAATATTAAAAGAATAGTTAACGTGAACTTGATGCTATAGGTTTGGACACAATAGCTGAGAAAAACTATGTAGCAGTATGCACGCAGACAGGCAGAAACCCCCCTAAACCTACAGACAACTGGCTGAGCATAGAGAGAGGGGCTCCAAAGCAATTATAGCAAATTAAATGAATGCCCTCAAGTTAAATAGTGTTAATAGTGTTCAGGGAGACAAATTTGAGATGCAACTCAGTGTGATGGCAAGATCTACTTAGATTGCTGAGTAGCAAACAGTAGCTTTAATTATATTCAAACCCTTTTAACAGATAATCAATTCATAGCCTGTTGTGACAGGTTCCTCTTTGGAAATGGACTGAAAAGCAGTGCGCCTCAAACTCATTTTTGGTGACACCAAAGTTAGCTTGTCTTATCTCATAGTGAATAAACTCAGAGACGTATAAGTGATATATGAGAACTGTTTTGTCCTGTATATCATGGAAAACAATGAAACAACTGACACCGAGTGACACCTTCAGAGTTCTGCTCTGTGATTCAAGATGACAGTGATGAAAATGAAGAATAACATACGCTGTCAGGCATGAGATGATAAAAAGAAATCATCCAAAAGAAGAAACCATGCACACAGGTTGCACTGCATGTACAAGGTATGTGTATACATTGTGTATTATTATGTATTCACTGAAAACTTCAAATCATATTAGGGCTCGTTGCTCACCACACAGTATTTTAAACTAAAAGCAGCATTCAGAATACTGACTTCATGCTCCACATCCAGACACCCACTGTGGTTCGTGTCCTCTCTCTAAGCCCAGTAGATCCTAACAAAAATCCACTCAATCCCTCCATTCAAGGTCTCAGAGCGGCTACCCCAAGGCTGGTGCCTACACTTGCGTAAGTTGTCCAACCACCGACCTCTATGCCCGAGGCAGCCTACCTACTGAACTCATTTCTCTATCTTCTCCTTTCTAAGCAGCATCACCAACCCCCCCCTCTCATTGCACTCACTCCGGACTTAAATATATATTCAATAGCCTTGCACTGGCTATGGTTTCCCCCACATTAAATGCATACTTAGGCATTGTCATAAATAGGATTTGAAGCCACATCCATATGTGTCATGTAAAAAACAATTCCCCATACAACACTTTTATCTATTTATTTATCCATAAAAAAAAAAAAAAACTTAATTATGAATGAATGTCACATTGAATAATTCATGTGCACCCCGTTGCCGTGAATAAATAGCTAGTACACCTTTGCTTCCTCCCCTTCAGTGTTCCTTCAACCCTTTTAGTAGCGCCATGCACTACTGTAGGTTATTGGTCTTTCTCCCTCTGGAGGGTTCTTGCGCATTAAGTCCTTATTAAAATCCCTATGGCATATAAACACACACACAGTGATGCACACACACACACACACACACACACACACACACACACACACACACACACCCACACACACACACACACACACACACACACACACACACACACACACACACCACCACACACACACACACACACACCACACACAACAAAGGCATTAACCAAGGACCGTCTGCTGGTACAAACCATTTATTAAAGCTACTGTGAAGGTCCTGGCAGTCAGCCAGAGGGAGACATGACTTTGGATCCCATTCATGTCCACATCAGCAGAGTAAAATGTTTCTAGGTGTTGATCCATGACAGCCATTATTGCTGCAATCCAGTTTTATCACTGTCAAATTCTACAAAAAGGGGGAAAAAAGCCTTTTTTCTGTACTTTTACAAATTGTCAATACAGTTCAAACAGCTGCTGATAGAGTTTATTTGCTTTTGAAGACGTGTTTTGAATAGGGAGAGGAGAAACTGAACCATTGTCATCTTGTCTCCACAGGGCCACAACCTCCCTGAAATTGTATAAAATAATGGAAAAATGTAACCTTTAAAAAGACCTTATCCAAAATACATTACATAATAATGTTTGAATCCCCAATGTTTGGACAAATATTGAAAGAAAAAAGGTTTCCCACATAAACCAAAAAAAACAAGAATTTGATATTTGACCATGTTTGCCAGGTTGTCCTAAAGACTGATACAGAAGGCCAAAGTTAGTCTCACATTGCCAGACCTACGTCCACAGCGCTGCAGAGGAGGGATCTGGCTAGTCCACACAGCATTCCGGGATGGGAGAAAGACGTGCTCTGGTTAAGCGGCATTTCTTTAAACCAATCACAATGGCCATGGGCAGCACTAAGCTCTACACGGAGCCGCTGCAAAGTATCCTTGGGGAGGAACTTGTTTTGGTGGAACGTGTAAACAAACGGACGAAAAGACAAGCATTGGGCGGAATTTCCTGCAGCTCTGGAGCAATCCCGGAACCAGAACCTTGTGGGTATAGACTAGGCCAAGGTTAACAAGGGTATCTAAAGGGTCAAGGTATTGTCCAAAGCTAATTCATGGGGCCATGATGAACTTGCCTTACTCAAAGCTTAGAAGAGTTTAAATGTGGATTTAACCAAGAGAAAGACAAAGCAAAGAGAAAGTGAGACAGACAGATTATGTAATGCTGTAGTGTTAAGAGAGCAAGAGATTCCTGCAGCAGATTACTGCTTGGCAATAATTTGTATTAATCTTACCATTTATCAACTTCCAGTGGAATTGTATTATGTTCTTTTGATCATACAATATAATACATTTTCCAATCAAACTGTGTTGTAAAATTGACAAAATAGTTGTTGATGCCAGTCTAATGCAAAGTAAAGCAATGGAACACAGCTTAATGCAGTGAACATGTTTATTGTTATCTTTAACTTTGCAATTATTAGGAAAAAATCAGTGATTTAACCCATATCAAGGAAACTCTCTTGATATTATGCAGGTAAAATTCTTCACATATGCACGGTACTGATCTCCTTAGATCAATGGCTGTGTTGTGAAGAAACCTTCCAATCTTTGTAATTAATCTGCATCACTCAAACAAAAATCTATTGGACTAAATGCCAGCTCAGGTGTTTAAACCAGTATAAAAACCGATCTAGCTTGCCTAATCTTAATAAAACACCAGTGTTTCAGATATTACTTTGTGCAAATGCCATCAACAAACACACACACACAAGCAAATCTTTATACCAAAATAAGAAAAGTACTGCCCCAAATAGCTAAACAGTACTTAGAACCAGTCCCATCAAAGTGGTCTCAAGACAGCTGTGTCATCACCATACATTATTACCACAGGTGACATCAGGTAATACCATCAATTCATTCTTCATTCACTGACAGGCAAATATCGTATTTAATTCAAAATTGCAGAGAGGGAGTGATTGTGCAGCCCAGGGGTGCAATAATCATTAAGGGGTATGAAACTATACAATCCTGATTTACAACTTCTTCATCACCTCCATTCTGTGTAGAGGGAATGATCTACAACAAGGTGGTCTGTTTCAGCGGTCAAATGAGGTCTAATGCATTTGGTAGAGGCTGATAACAGTGCTTCACTTTCACAGCGCGCACTCGGAGGGAATTACAGGGCTGCAAAGAGGCAAATGTCTGAGTGCTTTAGTTAAAACCAGGGGTAAATGCTATCTCGTGCTTACATACTCCCTGATCCATGCACACTGAGGCTTCCTGATCATTTCAGAGCTCGGTCCATTTACATTTTCCCTTGACACGGTCACTCATACTGTATATTCTGCTTTACAGAAATCGATTGCACAGCCAAAGGCCTCTCCTTTTCTACAGAGCGCTGGTCTCTAGCCAAGCCTTACCTGGATTGAGAGATATGAGGATGAAAGGATTGGGTGCACCCGGACCATTGCCGTGGGGGAGAGATTTTAGCGTGGGGTTGAACATGCTCACGTAATGCTTTACAAGGGATAGGTATGGGACGTCTCTGGGGAGTAAGCAAATATTGTGCAAGTATTTTTGGCTTTTTGGTAACTGCCACCCGCCATCTGAGAGGCAGCATGAGCCGTCAATGACTTATCTATCAGTCGGACATAGGTGGCTTCTCTCTCTCTCTCTCTCTCTCTCTCGCTCTCTCTCTCGCTCTCTCTCTAATGCCCCAGCTGAGACATCTCTGATTTCTCCTCATTAGGAGTGTTGTTCTTTTAACATGGCTACCCAGCAAGTCCAACACACACCCACAAAGCACACCTTGACCAGTTGCCCTGTCACTTTCTTGCCCACTAACTACTTCCACACTGGAGGAGAGAAACTGAACCAGCGCTTCCCAGCGGTAGTGCAGGACAGCCTCAGCCAGCCACTGTTCATCACCCTCACAGTGAAGGCTAAATATGAACACACATGAATATATGAATAACTGAACAAGTGGTTATTGCTATTCACCTGCACACACTATGCAGAGCCTGCAAAGTCTTTTGTTTGGAGCCTGTAGTTCTGCTGAGCATGGGCTTTCTGACAGAATGTCTGAAGTGGGGCAGAGGGGAGTGGGAGCCCAGGTGTTCCTGGGTGGCTCTTTTACAGAGAAAGAATGACCTGTGTCTGCAAATGCCCCCTCTGTCTGTCTTCAAAGTTTCCTGCTATGCCCCTGTGCCCTCCTTGTTCAGTGAATACCATGCTGGCATTAAGACGTGCCATATGCCCAGATGGTGGACAGCAGGGCCCCCCCCCCCTACACTTATGTCAGTGAAGTGCTGCCCCCCAGAGTGTCTCTGAGAAGCAGCTTTGCCCCATTTGCCCAAATGAAAAAAAACGTCTAGAGTAGAGGGATAGGCCTCTGTACTGCCCAAGACAACAAGGGTAGGCGGACATATAAGAACATCTGACATTCGTATTGTTGTCTATTCTTTGTTATTTTATCTCAAAACAATGTCATCTCAACAGCCTCTACAACAGTATCAACTGCCTTGAAGGATCTACAAGCTACTTTAGCATAAATCTTCAGGATTTACACCCATCCAAACACCTTTAACTGGTCTAAAGCTGGCATTGTGATACTGGCATGAAGGGATCACAAACACACCAACATGTTTATGATTTGGCCAATCACACCTTTCTATTTTGAAAAGTAGTATCATGTATTAGTAAGTCTGCATATGGCAATAGGTGAACTTTTCAAATGTAATCATAAGGCCATGCTTAAAATAGAAACTGACCACACTTGAGTTCAATCACTACTCTTTTGGTCTGGTTATGTTGCCGATTTAGTATTGTATACAAGACGTGTTTAGTCTTTGGCACTGTGTTAAATTACATAATTTATCATGGCATTTTTTTATTTAGTTAGTCAAAACAAAGAATAGCACTATGAGGTTTGGGACACTACTGAAAGCCAAAACATTGAACCACCATGGCTCTAAATAAAATCTGCTGTTTACATGCATTAGTAAATTTGGAGTGAATGCAGTGCATGCCATTTTTGTGCCTGTCATTTTACAAATTTGATAAGTACTTAGCGCGGCTAGCAGTGATATCTATTGAGTATGGGATGAAAGCTGGGATAAGTGGCTTTGTGCCTACTGCTACACATCAGGCTCTTCAAGTTCATAATGTCATACTGACACCAGGAGACAGGTAGTGCCAGGGTGATGCCCAGGAGTGAAGGGAAGGTCAGCGAAGCTTCACAACCAAACTGGTGCTGATGCCACAGCATGTATGGCTCAAGTGCTTGGCAGTGCATCTTAGCCACAAAATGTTACATTTTTAGAAGCTGTCAAATTGCAGTCTAAAAAGCAGTCTTGACTGGCCAGAGCACCGCTGCAGGGCTTTCAATCTGCCCGTAATGGGAAAGATGGAAGAAGATAAGATTCCAATTCAGCCATTTGTGCACGGCCCAATGTGATCACACTGCAATCCGACAGGGCATTTGGGGAGTTGAGAGAATTCTTAAAGAGACAGAATATTTTCAAGTATGGCTTGATACTCACACCAATTCCATCACTGCTCTTAATTGTTCAGCTCACTGAAAGTAAGTGATCTAATCTGGTGGTATTACCCATTCTGAACTCGATCACAAGCAGACAGTCTAGATGACAATGTAACTGCATGGGGAATATTACGCTAACGTGACAAAGAAAGAGGCACATGAGGAAACATATTATATATATATATATATATATATATATATATATATATATATATATATAATATACATTTTGCTATTTTTTGGTTACTTAAAGCTTATTTGATGTGTGCTTGAAGATTTCTATTTCAACAAGTAAATCATATTACTGTTGTAGCTGCAATATATTTATTTCTTTGATGAATCGATGCAATTGATTGATTGATTGATTGATTGATTCAATTTGTCCATTTAAATATAAAAATATGAAAACATGTCATACATTAAAATACATAAATAATCAGGGATGACACAATAAAGCCCAAAGACTCATTTCCACTGTGGTTATCTAATTCTCGCGAACCAAGAACAAAAGTGATTTCAGACATTGCAACAAAAAGAACACAATTACACTGATTGCAAACTGCTTGCAACGTGATAAAATATACAGTACTTTGTTCATAGCAAAACTCATATAAAAAGGTCCCATTACATGAACATTTCACTTTATGATTTTTTTTTTTTTTTTACATTAATATGCGTTCCCCCAGCCTGCCTATGGTCTCCCAGAGGCTAGAAATGGTGATAGGTGTAAACTGAGCCCTGGGTATCCTACTCTGCCTTTGAGAAAATGAAAGGTCAGAAGGGCTGATCTGGAATCTTGCATCTTATGAGGTCATAAGAGGCACGATTACCTCCCCTTTCTCTGCCTTGCCCACCCAGAGAATTTAGCCCACCCATGAGAGAGAGAGAGACACCATGGCTTCCAAACGAGCAAAGTAGCAGTTGGTCAAGGCCACCCCCCCCCTCTCCTCCTCAAAAGCTACAGACTCAGAAATGGCACATACTAAGGAAAGCTCATTGTGGGACTGGTTCTTGTGGCTGTAATTCTGCACAAATTCTGAATTTTGGGAAAGAGACTTCAGATATGGGATTAGGGGACCACTAAGGTCTATGTAAAAGCATCCAAAGAGCACCATGTCATGGGACTTTTAAATAACTTAACTCTTCTCTTATGAACTTCACTTATTTAGTTTCTCCGGTTTGTGATTCCACCCTGCCGGTGTTAGCTAAACTGAGCAGTGTTGCCAAGTTACTACGGAACCACCGTGTTCTCACATTAATGTATTCTCATTAATGTTGTTCATAGAAATGTGTACACCTGTGGAGAAATAAATTCAATTGCACAAGAGTAACAGCCTCTTTGGACCAAGCCACAGAACGTGGTTCAATTTAAAACAGACGATTGTCTATCCAGTACGACCACTGGGCATGATAACCCTAATCATATGAACACAGGCCTTGCTCTGAAGGGGAGTGCAGGCTTATAGGAAGCACACCCTGATAACTGCAGCCTCTGCTGTGACATTGTCACGACCATGCATGTAAGGTGGAACTATCGTCTGTGTCCTTAGAGAGATGCACATTAACACACATGTACGTCTAACATGGTGTAGCGTGTGGTGCATAAGGATAAATGCATTAAGGTACATTCCAGTTACCGGTACATTGTGCAGATACAGGAGCAGTGTTTGGCTCGACATGAAGCAACACTGCTGAACACAAAGAACGCAAAGATGTAAGGGCCATTTCAGATTTTCAATTAGCCACTCAAAGAATAAGCAATCAAGCATATTTGTTTTCTTTGAACTATTAACCAAAAAAACAAACAACAACTTTGCTTCGGCACTCTGCCAAACTACACCATCAGGGTATCATGCCTCTTAACTCCCCATGCACATATACACATACACACTGTCTAAATCCCCATCAACTATTTATAATTAATCTTCAAGATTCATTTTGTCGCTTTGGCTTGTCTTCATAAACGGGCAGTGAGATTGGACCTCAAATACAAAGAAAAAAGAGAGAGGGGAAAAAAAAGCCAATCTAAATTCTCATTCTCATATTTTTCCAACAAAAAGCTCATGAGTTGATGAAACAATACCCTCTTATCTGCAGGACTTGGCTGAAATGTTCGCTCTGTCTCTCTTTTATTAGGCCATGTTCAACCTGTGGCAGTTGAGAACACAGCCTGCAGAGGCTGCTTTGTGCTGCCAGGAGATAGTGCTACTGGTTGCTGTTGGTTTTGGACTCACGCTTAAACCCTTACCCATCAAATCTAGTTTACAAACGGCAACAAACCACCGGATCATCACTCATTCAGGCATCCTGCGGGGGTGTTAATAGTAACACATCCTGCTGTTTATTAGTGCTTGGACTGAGTGAGACCGTTGAGACAGATAATAATAATAATAATAATAATAATAATAATAATAATAATGTATACTTTATTAATCCTGCAAGGGGAAATTACAATTTACACTCTGTTATTACACACAGGCCTGAATTACACACACATGCTCAGTACCTATACATGCACTAAATGGAGAGATGTCAGAGTGAGGGGGCGGCCCGTGCCTTGCTCAAGAGCACCTTGGCAGTGCCCAGGAGGTGAACTGGCACCTTTCCAGCTACCAGTCCACCACCATACTTTGGTCCGCATGGGGACTTGAATCAGCGACCCTCCGGTTCCCAACCCAACTCCCTACAGACTGCCAGCCCAGATGTGTCCAGTCTCCTAGCAGTAGACAACACATCAATGCAAAAGTCTGATCAGCACTGCCCAAGCATTTAGCGAGGAGAGAACAAAAGGAGGATAGGATAAAAAGCTATTTGTATGTTGCAGAAGGCTTTTGTTGACAGTCAGCATCAAAGGATTGTCTTCCATGTCCTCTCAGCCCTTGTCAAATTGTCATCGAACCTTCCTGAAAATCAAAGAAACCTTTCACACACTTTCTGTGGCATCAACTCCCTCTTTGTCTTTTTCAATAACACATGCACATTTCATCTTGAAGAAAAAAAAAAAAAAAAAAAGTTGCTGCTTTTTAGGGGCTCTCCAAAGACATACCATTGAACTACATTCAGCCTCCCGCACATCTCCTCAAACAGACTTTATTCTCTGTTAATGCTATGGGGGACAGTAAAGAGGCAGGATGCTGAATGAGACAGCCAAAGACCTGAAAGAGAAGGATGACGAGAATATGGAAGCAATAAATGAGCCCAATGATCCCATTACTGAGCTATTTAGTTAGTAACAATCTAAATTGAGGCCCCCAACATAAACAAGGACCTGGATGTCTAAGCTGACTGGGCCTGCTTAGCTCACAGTCTCATTTTTCTCTAACGAGTGCTCCCCCTGTGGTTAAGTAATGACGTGAAGGCAGAGTTTGAAATGTGAGCTCAAAGAAGGAAATGCATGTTCTTCTAGTCTCTTTCAGATAGGGCTGGAAAAAGCATGCTCAATGTTGCATTTGGCTGCTTTGTGTTTTGAGTGAAGGATCAGACTAGAACTTCTGACAGTAGAAATATGCTGCCTTCTGAAGTGAGGAGCGCTTTGAACAAAAAAAAAACATCAACAAGCTTAAACTTTATCTACAAACAGACTTGTGTCAGAAAGGTTTCATACTCTTAATTGTAGTTGTGAATTGCTAGGGTCAGTGTAAATGATTCTAAGCCACCACTTCATTTCTAACTTTTTTTTTTCTTTTCTTTTTCTTTTTTTTTTTTAAACAATGGAGTGTGCCCAGTGGGATTACACAGGACGTTGGGTTTGAAGGTGAAAAGTTATTAAAGGGTGTGAAGAGAATGTGTGAGACCCCATTTTTGTGACTCCCCGGCGCAAAGTGCAGTCAGTTGTGCAAGGTGTAAGACGTACAAACCGTGGACAGGCTATGTTAGGTGTTTTGGAGAGAGGTGCAGAGTGCACCTGGGATGCAATTGGAAACTGGTAAGGATTACGAAGAAGAATCTGTCAGTGGTGCAGTTAGATGATCAATCATGGCCAGTTAAACCAGTTTATCTAATCAGTTTAGTGAGAAGTGTCTACTATCCATATCTACACATTTCCATTATTTCGCCATATGCAAAGGACTTTTCAAGTGATGGCTAAGGCTGCCAATTGGACTGTTTACCTGGTCACAATAGCGCCTTTCTTGCCAATATTCCATACCCGGCATTGGTCTTTTAATGCCATTTACGTAATTGTACAAGCCAGGAATTCAGCATAACAATAATTGTTTACAAGATGGAGGTATTTATTCAAATACCTTGAAAGGATTATAGATTTTGTTTTCTTCGCTAAGGAACGTTCCCCTGTCCTGCCGCTATCAAATTTAATCAAAAACAATTACAAGCTTGACTCGGAGTCTGCCCTACCACATTATGTAGTGTTAGCTGCAGCCACAGGCCTTTCTAGATTTCAATTAAAAATGCAGTGCCTTCATAAAAACGTTTTGTGAAAAAAAACTGCTTCAGGAGCTACTTTTGGGGAAACCATTGCTAATAACAAGATACAGGAAGCTATTACACCCCTGGCATCTCTGCGTTTTGGATGAGGATGTAAAGGGAGGAGTAGCAGCGAGGGAACTTTAAAATGTCCTGGAGATTTTTCATGGAGCTGCGAGAGAGAATGTCAATGTCCATGCTCGGGTACCCCTGATTAGATTGTTCAAAGTTGTTACCGAGCTGTAGCCTACATTGAAGAGCACAAAAGTGTGCAGCAAGTATGTGTGCAAGTAGCATCGTGTTACCTGCTCAAGATTTAACCAAAGTACCTGCAGTGGAAGCCTAGTTTGAAAGTGTGCACTAAATAACTGCAGACTTCACATACCGACAGTATCTAGCTATGTTAAGATGGCTATGCGGAGTTTAATTTGGAAACAGCATGCTACAAGCAGTTGTGGGTAGATACCACATAATTGTCAGCACTTAAATCTAAGTAGGAATGTAGCTTCTTATTAATTGTAAAACTGTTAAATCTGGCTTAGGATATGTATTGTAACTTTAAGAAATTTCCATTTAGGTGCACCTATGCCCAAAAAAAACACACAGTATCATAAACAATACTGTGACTAAACAGCACTAACCTGCTCCAACATACAGTATATTCGGAGAACATACTGTATATCTATATTATCTTACAGAGGTTCTTTATGTTTTCAGTACGAATACCTAAGGAATATTTTATCGTAATAAATCAAAAGGAACAAATGTGAAGTTAATGAAATATTCAATCAACCCTAAAACTGCTAAAATGCCAGCTTAATATGTCACTGGGGAGAAAATTGCAATGATGCATTCTGAGCAAGTAGAGTGTTTCCCTGTGCTTCATGCCTCAGCAAAGACATTTATCGCACAGGAACCATAAACAGGACCTTTAACTTAAAGCCTTCACAAGGTTCATAGATAGTCTTCTACATTATAGCTCTGACAGTAAAGATCCCAATGTGCAGTGTAACCTTTCTGTCGCATTTTGTGTATGTGTGCACATTTGTTAGAGTTGCTCTAACAACCATGGAAGAAATCCGATATTTTCCTCCATAGGATGGGATGACTTGGACACTAGAAAGCATATGTCAGGTATTCTGGGAGAGTTGTTTCTGAGGTCATCAAATATGATACACCAGCTTAAGGCAACTTCACCCACTCTTTCAAGAGAAGATGGAGAGGAAACAACATACAGAACTTGTCTACTAGTCTGGCAATTTCTGACTTTAGCAGCCTCCTTTTTCTCTTACACCCTCGTACACAAGCATATAAATATACAATGGAAGCTGTTACGATCCCACACAGACGCAAACATCAATGAACGCACTCACTCTGTCAGTGTGTTTCAGAATTGAAATTATTCCATCTCTCAGGGGTCCTGTTAAGCTCTTACAAAGCCTCAGTGCGTACAGCAGGTAGATTGATTGTGACTTATTAACTGTGAGTGAGCCCAACAGAGTGCATTAAAACAAAAGGAAATGTGATATTCCCAACCATCAAATGCTTGTTAGAGCTTTAATCAAAGCCCTTCCAAATCTGCATACAGAGCCATGGTAATGAATTCCATATGGCGTCTTTAAAAACAAGAGGAGACCCCACCACAGAGTCTCATTACACAAGGCAACCCAGAAGATATTCAACAAAGATCTAGCTCGCCAGCAGCAAAATAAGAAATTGTTCTCAATAATTATGGCTCTGGCTTTCATTGTCATCTAAATCATATTTCTTGAAAGACTATGGTACATGAGAAGCATTGCTCAATTTCTTAACTCTCTTCCTAAATGGGTCTTTACAACTATCATTATCACAAACAAAAATACCTATAACAAATTCATACTCAAGATGGCAAAACAGCACCCAACCACATTTGGTCTGGGAAATGTGCTACTTTTGACCATTTGCTGGTAAATAGCAGCAATCCATCCAGCACCGAGCAGCAGTATTGATGCCAGCACTTCTGTTTTAGCTGTGAGAATATGACTGAGAAGTGTAAATCACAGGCTTCAAATAATCTGCTCTATTCAGGCAAAAAGGTGGTGGGAGGTGACCGTTTCACATGTTGGCTCCAGTGGTGACAGAAATGACAGAAAGACAAAATTGACAATGATTTGAACCCTGCAGAACAAAATCTGACATTTGATACTATAACATTCAGATCTAAATGTAAGCTTTTATATTTGATTAAACTTTAGGAATATAAGCGCCGCATTTAAAGCGCTTGCTTTAATTTCAAATCAAGCAATCCCCATCTACAGGAATAATAATTAAACTATCAGTTGTTTTCTTTTAGGAGCACTATGAACAAATTATTGTTATGTTGTTGATTCAAATGGCCGCATTGTTATTCAAAAATAAGCCATTTTCATGTGTAGAAATCGCAGAGAGGTCTGTGGACTGCACACAGCAGCCGGGGACACTGCTTCAGGTCATAAATGTTGCTGTTGAATGGTTTTTAATGTAATCTTTGTGTGAGCACCACAGACATTTAGCTCCAATGAACTGAGGTGAGGGCAGAACAACTTAGAGATAGATATCTTAAAATACCCAAAACTATCTGCATGTCTAGATACCACCAGGGATGAATGGGAAACAATGTTCTTTTGTAATATGGGCGCCAAAGCCTTGAATTATGTCCATGTTTAGCTATATCTTTGTAGCCCATAAGATTTGTATATTGTAATTTAAACAAGTTTAATTTAAGGTAAAATGTGGAGGCAACTTTCTGTCAATTTCTTTCTGTCTGTCTAGTTTGATACTGATAATCCTAAATTATGTGAAGAAATTGTGATTATTATTTTAGCTATAATCCTGCTAAACTTATTCAAGTTGAAGAGTAGATAGGAAAGGCTGATAATTTCTTGAGTAAACACAAGAAAGGGGAAAAAGAACAGGGACAAGCGCAGCTATTCACAACAAAGTTAATCAGGCTTGCCAGAAAACAACTGAAGCTTCAGTGGATGTCTAATTGGATTAAACCAAAACAGAGGATATGTTTTGTCTGCAGTTGTTGTGATGGCTTGACCTCTAATGGCATTCCTTTTTTTAATTTCTTCGGCTCCTCAATCAGACTAAGACTAATGAATACTGGCACATCTGACACATGGTGGCCAGGCAGTTTTCTAGAGAGTGACTCTTATAAGTTAAAACTGAGGGAGAATTGGTCAAGGTTATTGAGAAAGGCGAAGCAGCTCCAGCAGCGTAAAACTCACACAAATCACAGACTATCTGGCTTGCCGCTCTCTCCTCCAGGGGACATTTAACCCACTCCTGCGATGACCTTTCCAGGCAAGGAGTGCCGTCACTTCAGAGGTTTATGTGGCCACGTACCTGCCAGGACAGCTGATGACACATTTCAAACAGGACGTGCGAGCACCTTGGTGCTGTTGAGGAGCGTTAAAAGTAGAGGAAAGGGACAGCGGCTTACAGCTCCCTAAGGCTGATGCTAATCTCGTTCATATACCACTGCACGGGCCGTCTCTACTGTAACCTGGCCAACTGTTCCAGCTGGAATCAACGGTTACACTCTGTTACAAAAAGTCAACAATTGGTGAATAAAAAAACTGGTTAAATATCAGTTATTTGTCCAATATCAAACACACTAGACATTACAAGTTAGGGGGATTTACTTCATTTATTTAGGGTTGAGTTGCAAACATTTATTAAAATCAAAGTGACAGAAAATGTGCTGTCTCTAAGGAGTAAGGCAGAACTTCTGCTGAGCCAATCAGGAACAAATATGTCTTTTGTTTTGAGTGCCAATTATAGCGCACCATCAGGCCAATCATTGAATTCTTTAAAAAGCTGTGGCAAGATGCACAATGTTGCCATGTTGCGTGAAATTAACTGAGCAAATGGACGGAGACCGATCCATAGTCCTGTTATCACGGGGTCATAACTGGTGCGGCCATGATTATTATATTGTGTCTCTCATTTCACTATTTTTACACACACATTACTGCCAAATTGACTGAGCTGACACGACCTCTGGAAAAATGCCTCTATATTTACTGTGAGTATGGCAGAGTGTTTCAGGATCAATTATGTGCGTGTGTGAGTCTCTGTGTGTGTGTTTGTAGGTCAGCCTTTTAAGCACTGCCTATCAACCGAGAGGCTGTGAGCCATCAATGACTAATGTGTCAGTCTGTCACAGTCAAGGACCTACCATATGGCGCCAGGGCCCCCCCCCACACTTAAACTAATGGGTGGGCTGGGAGAAACAGCACAGCTAACTAACCACACTTACAAAGCCAAACTGTCCGTAGTAATGATGCAAATGTTAAGCTTTTTTTTTTTTTTTTACAATCAACCATATAAACAATGAATTATTAACCATAAAAGCTTATAAAATACAAAATCCATGCTTTTTTAGCACGTGAGTAATTTATCTACTTGAATCGTTAATTGAATAAATACCATAAAGAGCATGCATTGATAATGTATTCCTGATTGATCAAAAGTTTGATGGATGATTTACTGATCATCAATGAATCATTAATATTGCTAGTCTCTAGTCTAAGTGCATATATGAGCAAGGCAATGTGCCAATTAGAGCAGTCTCTGACTGTGGAGGGTGGCCCAGAGGCAAAGCAGCGCTGTGGCCACCTCTCCTAGGAAGCCCTCCAATTACCACCCAGCAGGTGCACTGTCTGGCTGACTCATGAGAACACATGACGCACAAGGAACCTCATAGAATTGAGGTACTCTATCGGTCTCTCTGCCAGCCTTGTCTCTTCGCCCCTCCCTTCCCTGCCTTTGTGAATTTTAATCCAATATTTTCCATCGCCTCTTTTTATCTTCCTTCCTCAATTTGTTTCTTCTAAATTGAAAGTAATTCCAAAGATATCAACCGAGTGAAAGCGAGGTATAGGAAAGGTTTTTTGGTTTGTTTTTTTACTGCATTGCCTTTCAACTCGGCCTCTTCTTGGTATGTGACTCCGAGGCAGCTGATGTGACCTAACCTTGCCACCACATGGTGACTACTGTGCCAACCCATGCATTCCTGCCGATGAGACGCCGGCCATGACAGTCCATCAGTGTCTCTAAATGCTCGTTTACCCCTCCCCCCCCTTAAATCTCCCCTAAGTCACTTTCAAAGTCTGTATTTAAAAATCAGCAAGTCAGGAGATGTGTCACAGGTCAAGCTGGCTAATGTGTTACTATAGCCATCAGTGGCAAATTAGCTCAATATGGCTCTCAAAACACATTTCCATCATCTACATTATGTAGCTGGAGCACAGGCCACAACAAAAACATGCCTTTGTTGTAAATGTTTTTCTGGTTAAAATGGAGAATGTACATATTTTCTTTATCTTTACATTTTGAGTGTTTGCCATTTTATAGCTGATTCTGAGGCATTATGACTAAACCAGAGGACATGCTGCTTTCTTAGATATTTTTAGTAAGACATGAAATATATTGTCATATTACACATACATCAGAAGTTAAATTATTATAAAACAGTGCCTCTCCTAAAGTAATTTGTTGAACTTACTGTATAGGCACATTTTTCAGCATAAGATCCGGTACATCATATTGTACATATGTATATTGTTGCAAGCCTAACAGGCAATGCAGAAGAAGTGCAGTGCTGTAGAACCAAACCTCACTTTTAGTAGTCAATAAACAGAAATGAAAGAGATATTTCTTAACAAATCCCAAGCTGTTATATAACTGTAACCAGCTCCAATTCAAAACCAATTCAAACTTTCCTACTGTGTCTGTCAATAGACTTTATGTGAACATGATTTTTACCATGGTGAAAATCTGTGGCCCTTGAGCCACAACTTCAAATAAAAGACAAGCAGTGACGCTGGAAGCCAATGCAACCTGCGACTCATGAAGCTGTTCCACTGACAGAGCCTTGGCCCCATTCAAACCTTGCAGAAGCAAGTGTGTCAGCCATGCAAAATGGAGAACAGATGTGGTGTATGGGCAGAGTAATATAGTCTTAGGCTGCCTCCACCGCACCTGATGATATGGAGCCAATAGGGGCATTTGTCAAATGCAATCAGGTGTGATGGAGGGAAGAGATAGAGCGGGCAAAGAGAAAGAGGGAGGGGGCGGGGGACTGCTCAACAGCTTGAGCCCTGCCAAACTCTCTTCAGAGCATCAGCTGTGGGGGGACAAAGACAAAAACATGTGCCTACCCCTCCATGAGGACAGCTCTGTTCTGAAAGGAAAACATTACTTACAAAAAACCTTAATTGCACAGGAGACCATTTAAAAATATAACCACTCTGTATTTCTGCGAGGATATTTAAACTGTGGATGGTTTACAGTGCACACACAAAAAAAAGGTGCATGTCAAACGCACAAATTTCCTAAAATGCCACAAGGTCAGATTTTAATCAATGGTGAGAGACACTCAGCACTTCATTCCTGTGTGAACTATGGATCTATCGCTTTTCTGCTGCTCTTTTCTAAGCCTATAAAAAGGTCCACAAGGTCAATATAAAGGCCAGTGCAGTCCCCTAAGTAGGGCACTTGAATGGAAAGTCTGAATCTGATTTACAGTTTGGCCACATGTGCAAGCTGCCAATGACTGGGCAGCCAGCCAGACAGAGCAAAGGAGTGTGTCTGTGAGGCTGCAGGTAGTAATGAATGCTGGCCCTATCTCAGAATTCTGATGTATATTGACACAATCATATCATTAACACGGAGCACTAAAACATTGTACAAGGTGTGTGAATAAATTATTATATAAGAGATATAAGATTATAGGAGATCAGAACATCCATACCTTGTACAAGAGTTTTTTTTGCTGGAATTTTGATGTGTCAGTTATGACATGCGGAAAACTTCTTAAACTCCATACATACTGACAAGTTTCCCCTCAATTGTGTAAATGGAAAACTGCATCTCATGTACAGTACAGGCCAAAAGTTTGGAACCACCTTCTCATTCAATTTTTTTTATTTTCATAACTATTTACATAGTAGATTATCACTGAAGGCATCAGA
>NC_045745.1:28270547-28270612 GCF_008692095.1 Etheostoma spectabile
AACACATGTGGAATTATGTACTTAAGAAAAGAGTGTAAAGTAACTGAAAACATGTCTTATATTCT
>NC_045745.1:28270622-28278413 GCF_008692095.1 Etheostoma spectabile
CAAAGTAGCCACCCTTTGCTTTTTTTTTAAAATATTGCTGCAAACCCTTGGTGTTCTCTCAATGAGCTTCATGAGGTGGTCACCTGAAATGGTTTTCACTTCACAGGTGTGCTTTGTCAGGGTTAATTAGTGGAATTTCTTGCCTTATTAAAGGAGCTGGGACCATCAGTTGTGTTGTGCAGAAGTCAGGTTTATACACAGCCGACAGCCCTATTGGACAACTGTTAGAATTCATATTATGGCAAGAACCAATCAAATAAGTAATGAGAAACAAGTGGCCATCATTACTTTAAAAAATGACGGTCAGTCGGTCCGGAAAATTGCAAAAACTTTGAATGTGTTAAGAAAACGCATTGAATGAGAAGGTGGTTCCAAACTTTTGGCCTGTACGGTACATGTGCATGTGTTGTATCCTCAAACCAGATGGCAATGGGGCAATTTAGTTAAATGATTACTGATTTAAAGAGGAACACCAATGGTGGAAAATTTGCCCCAAATCTTTTTATTTTTTTATTTTCAGAAGCAAACCATCACACCAGTATGCAAACATAAATCTGATGTATGTGCTATTTTGCTAATTAAAATCTGTTGCACCGTGGGATGGAACTCATGCTGTGTAAAGATCACTCACTCTAAAACATCGCTGCCATCATGTGTTCATTTGCATTCTTCTTTTAAGTACTTATTGCCTAAAGAAGAAAGACAATCGCCCAAGATAAAAGCGAAAGATTAGAGTCACAAAGATGGTAACATGCCATATAAAGAGGCATGAACTCATGTAAACTAGCAACATGATTTCAAGGCACATATAGTTATTGGTATTGAAAATTCCCAAACCCCTATAGGTTTATTTAAAAAATAATATAAGCCTATTTATTGTTGTCAGATTCTTTAAATCAGTACCTGCCTCAAAATCCAATATTTGTTGTGCTAGAGTATTATTCATGCCTGCATGCACATATTGTATTAAAGTGCATCTAAATATTGTCAATATGCTGGGTGCGTAATGTCCCTTTCCAGTGATTTCGGGCATGTCTGCTCAAACATGGGTATTTCAGTTGTGTACAAACACTCATTGGTATCACCACAACTTAGACCAGCACACAGCTGTAGCTGGTTTGGCTGGACAAAGACAATCAGGGAACACTGCCATGTCTGGACTATGCATTGGGACCAGTTTAAATGAGCAGTGTGCTGTAGCAGTTGCCGAGACTGGAAAACTGACGCACGTTTTTCTGAAATAAATGAATGAAAACAGTGTGCCTTTTTGAATATTTCTTTTTCAGTGAAGTTGAGGGTGCGTTTCATGCGCCTATTAAGATTTACCATGGTGTCAGCATGTCACTTAAACAAGGTTTGAGCCAAAGTAGGCACGACACAAGCAGATGGTCAAAATGACATTTACTTCCTGAGTCTGTTTTGTCTACAAAACAGCCTACTCAATTCAAATGCATGCACACAAAATGTTTGTACAAATCCCTGCGCCAATTTCAAGCATGACAAAAACAAATCAATCAAACTGATGCATGCAGTATGCACCCTTATAACATTACACATACGTTGAACATATTTTAGCATACGGACAACAATATTGAGGCCAGGCTAATAAGAAACAAAGCTGTAATGACAGCTCCTCTTTCCTGTTGGTCTTACTTTTTTCTTTTCCATTAAAAGTAACTTTTTTTTTTCTTTTTTTTTTTTTTACACACACACATATCTTCTCATTCACACAGCGAGTTGGCAGCTGGAAGACTTGCTGGCAGATGCTTCGATGCAATCAACCCGTCACTTGAGCATGATACCGCCTGTCCATTTTGTGTTCACCTCGTATCACATTCAAATGAAATTCCAAGCTGTTTCCAATGTAATTCTGGCTTTCCCACCCAACACGGCTAACACAAACCACTTACACTATGACATAGTGGAAGGGTGACAGATGTGCTTCTAAGTTAAACACATTCTCTTCAAACTTTCCATCCTTCTGTGCTGCCACTCGATGAAAAAAAGGGTACAGAGGAAAAAAAAAAAAAAAAACACTAACATGTTAAGTGACACTAATTTGGTCAAACCGATTCAATGAATTTAATGAAATACAATTTCTGCTTGGACAATACTCCCACCAGTTGGTCTGAGTGTCAGTGAGAGGGACATTAACATATCCCTGTCTATCATAAACACATCCAATCCAGCTGGCTTCCCTTAAACCACTAGAGGGAGAAATACGCTGTGATTTACCACAAAAGAGTCAGGTATTAATCTATAATATATATATATATATATATATATATATATATATATAGAGAGAGAGGTTCATTTTTCAAATCAGAATTGAAATGTGTATTCGGTCTTCCACTGGCACCTTTTCAGTCTACATAATTTTATTTTAGTGGGTAATTTATCTTTAAAAGGGATGAGTGCTCCTTGGTGGCTTTTACTATGTGTGATCAGCTGGAAGAGACTGATGCTGGGCTGGCAGTGGGCTTATCAAAAAACAAGTTGAGGCAACACTCTAGGAGGCAAGAAGGAAAGAGGGATAAAACCCACGCTTCTGCTCAACTAACCATCAAACCTAATTACCTGCGGATAGGACTTATGGGCCACACGTTGGGTTCAAAGTTTCCTGATCAGGAAGTGGCTTGCGAGGGAGCTTTGGTGTATGTGTGGTCGTGCGTGCGTGCGTGCGTGCGTGCATGCATGCATGCGTGCGTGCATGCACGTGCGTGCGTATGAGCCTGGTCAATGTGTCCGTGACAAAAAGATTAGGCTGAGAGACGAGACTTGGTGCCAGATCCTGGCTGTGTGCCATTAGTTCAATCAAGCAGATTTATTTAGCTTTTAGACAATTCGACCAGAACCCTGAGATACCACTTCAGAAAATAAGCTTAAGATTATTCATGTCATGGCATCTACGATAAGGGATCTGTTGTCACTATCTAGCATCGTGTGCAAGTCTGCTCACTCACTACATAGTAAGCACACGGACACAATAATGCATAGCATTCACGGTAAATGACAAGCGCATGTTGACATGACATTACATTTATCTTATTTCCAAGGCCTCTGTATGTTATATTTCACCAGATTACATTGTCTTTATGATATACGGTATGTGTACAGCTAGACGGTTTTTTGGTTGTTGTTTTTTTTACAGAAAATGCTAAATGAAGAAGGATACATTTATTATTTATAACATGATCTGCCTTATCTTCATCTCTATCAGTATCTTTCTTCCCCCCCCCCTCTACCCGTGTAGAAACAAACCAGGTTATTTAAATAAAAATGGCTTTACAAATCCACCATCTACCATTGATTAAAACTGATCTGCTGATACAAGGTGTGAAAAAAACAACCCATTTCCTATTTTCATTTCCATAGCTCTTGTCAGGGATTTAAGGTCCAACATGCTTTAGCACCATCCATTATAGTACCCAGTTTCCCCAGTGAAGCTGGCCTATTTTACGGCAAGCGAGATGCTTGGGACAAATACAGATATAAAAAATGAAAAGAAAACGAATGCCTTAAGAAAAATAGCACCTGTGCTGATTGTGTGAGGACATGGGCACAGGTTATTTCACCTCAAATGTAGTCGACCAGTAACATAAATTTTAGTCAAACATCTTTGTTCAGTTTTGTCTGCCCCACATAGATCCATGAAAGGGCCCCTGTGTGTTGCTGACTGCCATACTAAAATGAGCCATTGTTAATATCAGATGGTGACATATGCTCCCTTCAATCATACCAAAAAGAGCTTTAGAAAGAAACAGCAAGAGAGCCATTACTTTACTATTCAAAACGCGCTGGTAATAGTTTAAACAGTTAATGATCAGAATAGACCAACACTGCCCAATATATTGTTTTTAATATCGGTTTTGATGCTTGTAAACAAAGTTTGCAATAGATTTCCAATTTGCGTTGTATATTGCTTCAGCCACCTTTCCAATCTTTGGTTGGTTCCAGTGCGAGCAGGTCAAATGAGGACTTTAATTAGATCTATTAACTAAACACACGCAAATAGTTGGGTAAGTGGACTCATTTTAAGCTCTAACCAATAATGTCAGGCATATAATCATCAGCGGTCAATTTACATCTGAGTAAATATTCTTTGTAATGCCATACATACAGTGTGTCTGTAGTTTCTACAGTAGACATGTCCCTCTCTGTAAAGTACAGTGGATAAGGACAGAGTAGTTTACTGTATGTGTGCTGCCATTATAAAATTAAGAAATACATCGACACTCTGTGAGTAAAACCTTACTCATTGCCCTCTGTGCCAACAAAGCCATAGATAAGTTGCTCCACATGTAGCTCTACATAAGAACACAACACATGAACCAGAATGAGGCTTTAGAAAGCTGTATTGGCCATTTGACCATTTTTAGCCACTACCACTTTGGTCCAGACTGAAATATCTTACTAACTATGGGATAGTGTGCAATAACAAAGATTTATGGTCGCCAGAGGATACACTGAGATAGGGCTGGAAAGAAAATTAAAAATGAGTTAGTTTTTTTTAATGAATATAACTCACTTCGTCAACATAAATACATGTAGGCAGCAAGCTAAACCAATGAGGGCATAATATAATAATGAGGAAATAATAATCTTGCCCTTAGGCTTACAGCAACATTATGCTAGGACAGGAACAAAGCTCTGGAGTTATGCAGGTGTCTAAAACAATCCTGCGCAATCCTAATTCTACAAACAGTAGAGTACTAATATTATTAGTGTATCCTAATATTTATCTGCAACTGTGCAGAAATACCAGATTTAAAGAGAATGAATAGACTTGCAATAAAAGCTTTTAAATGTTGATTTAAAATGTGTATGTCAACATTATAGATGATGCATCAAACTACTCAGTACAGGCCTACATTGAGATGATTTTATTGATTCCCTTAATAGTGACTTTTTCTCTAGTGCCATGAGATGGACTTTTTTGGTTTTGGGTTAGAAATCTTGACAATCCACTATCATAGTCCTTAGATGATGAGTCCTAACAACGTTTGTGATCCCCTGACTTTGAATCCAGCCCCACTAGGTTACAATTTCACTTTGTCCAACTGCATGTTAACACTGTGAACATGTTACCATGCAGCCATTAGCATTTAGCTAAAAGCACAGTTGTAACTAAGCGAAGCCTCACAGAGCTGCTAGCATGACTTGACTATTCATCTTTTTTTGAACAATACAGAATAAAAGCTGCCCACATGAAATAGAGAGAATAGGGGAAAAAAATCTAACAAAGTTTCATAAAAATGAGCTGTATAGAAGATAAGACCCTGAACCGGTTTGGGACAAAACGGGAACCGCTGCATTCACATCCTTTGCTGAAACCACATTTTTCATAGCAATTACCCCATTTTGTTTGGCCTACTTAGTCTGCCCTAGCTAAATATCACAGGATGTAAAGAGACTGTCACTACCAGTGTTGGATGTTACAGTTGTGTCAAAATTAAACCTAACAAGCAATTTCTTACAACTATATCATTTAAGATAGTGGAGGAGTTTAGGCCTTACATCTAGATAACACTAACAACCCTGAGGATATCCAGACACACAGAAATGTGTGGTAAGTATTGCAGATAAGTCAAACCTTTGAGACTTCATTAGCCATTCACATCCAACCCCAGCACAATGTGTACATTTCCATGTAAGAACATTTACCTGGTGATTTCAAGAAGGCTACGCGTTGCGTGGGAGGCACTCATAGCAAGAGCTTGAGCTGCCTGTGGACCTGGTTACACTGCAGTAGGTGGCTGAAGAAGCACAGGCAATAGGCTACTCAAAGTCATTTTTCAACACTTAAATTGAATTCCCGTTGTGCTATGTAAAAAAGACATACTGTCGGTGTTGTGGGATACCAGTCAATCATCAAAAACGCTGATGGCAAAGTATGCCGTCTTCACTTTATTTTACTGTAGCTCGTCATTTTCAAAGGAAGGCAATGGAGGAAACCAACATCAAGCAGTATATATTTCTTTTTTGACATGTTTATTTACACTGCAATTTGACAGACAGTAGAAAAGCTCTTGTTTCTTACTGCTTTTTTCTTGATAAGTTTATGGATTTATTTTGCAAGATCCACTACTGGACATGGCAAAGTTGTCAACATTTAAAAAAAGGTTCTGTTTACTATATACCTCAATGGCATAAAAATGTGTGTAAAGCATCCGAGTAGCAGTTTGACCTTAATGGTCCCATGACATGTTGCTCTTTGGATGCTTTTATATAGACCTGTGGTCCCCTAATACTGTATCGGAAATCTCTTTCCCAAAGTTCAGCCTTGGTGCAGAATTACAGCCACTAGAGCCAGTCCAACAGTGAGCTTTCCTTAGTTTGTGCCATTTCTGAGTCTGTAAATTCTGAGGAGGGGGGGTCTCTCTCTCAGGGGTGGGCCAAATTCTCTGGCAAAGTAGAGAAAGGGGAGGTAACATTGCCCCTTATGACCTCATGATGGGCAAGATTCCAGATGGGCCCATTTGAGCTTTCATTTTCTCGAAGGCAGAGCAGCATACCCAGGGCTCGGTTTACACCTATCGCCATTTCTAGCCATTGGGAGACCATAGGCAGGCTGGGGAAATGCATTTTGATATTAAAAAAACCTAATAAAGTGAAATTTTCATGCCATGGGACCTTTAACCTTTACGCAATTGGGATGAATCCATCCAAAGGAACACACAAACGCCTTTAACAGATGTCTCAATAAAGCTGTGAGCAGCTCAGATGTACGGTGAGCATTCTGCGTTGTCATCATTTGAGCTGTGCTGTGTCAACCGCCTGTTCTCCAGGTGGTGCTGAGTCATGGCTCATGCTCACTGGTTTCGTGGAGGGGAGGGTGTGTGTGTGCGTGTGTGTGTGTGAGAGGGACATTTTTCTCTAAAAGAAAAATGTCTGAAGAGGATAAAAAGGGTCATTTTGGTTTAAAAGCAGTTTAGCATTCTCTTTAAAAGCCTATAAGATGTGAGCTGAAATTTGACACCATCATTTTGTTTCTCATTTGGCTGTGACATGCAGAGACACGAGGTCTGTCACTCAGAGGGCAGCATCCGCTTCCGTGGACCTCATCTCAACTATGCCTCGTCTCTGCTACACTTAAAACAAGCATTTCAGCCAGAGCAAGGAGCAAGTCTTCCAAGAAAAATAGGAACTTAGGGGACTATGCATGTCATTTTTAATGTTTTAAAAGGATTAAGAAGATATCATCCCCAATCTGCAGTTTGAGTGAGGAATAAGCGATCATACTGTCAACCTTGTCTTGCAGAGTTTGTCTGAGTCCCATTCCAATCCCTTCCTGATTGGGGAAGAGGCTGTAAAGTGTTCACTAAATAGTTGCCTGTGTTATTTATTGTTCATGACATGTTGTCAAATGTTTCCACAATCTAGGTGTTGACTCTTGGCCACCATGAAGTAAGAAAGATTAGTGACACAGTTTGACTCTAGACAAACCTCAGTAAAAATGTAATAAAACACACAACATAGGAAGTACATTGTAATGGCCAATTTGGCTATTTAAGTTTCTTATGCGTGTGGTGTGGGTGTGGGCGAACTCTTGCTGTTGCAAATAATGAGGTCCGCCGTCGTCGTACGTTTTATCCTTTATTACACGAAAGTTTGAATAAAGCACATACAAAAGAATAACTTGGGTAATTAAAAGCCGAGAACGACAAGATCTAAAACATTACTCTCCCACAGCTGAGGTTGAAAAACTGTGTGGCTTCGGATCCAGATTCCCTCCACCTCACCTGTGATTCAATTTATAAACTCTAATTAGAAACCCACACACCTGTTGCG
>NC_045745.1:28286717-28315612 GCF_008692095.1 Etheostoma spectabile
AACTTGGGTAATTAAAAGCCGAGAACGACAAGATTAAAAACATTACTCTCCACAGCTGAGGTTGAAAAACTGTGGGTTCCCGGATCCAGATTCCCATCCACCTCACCTGTGATTCAATTATAAACTCTAATTAGAACCCACAAACAGGTGCGCAGGTGACGTAAAACAACAATTACCTCACAGACCAATCGCGGAAATGGCTTCAGATATTACCCAGTGGCATTGTTTGTGGACAGATTGCCACTACATACATGTTTGTTGTAGGACTTTTGCGATGCTTGTGGTATTTAATCGGTAACGACGCTGTTTTAAAACCACAGTTGTAGTCGCTTACACCAAAAAGCTAATCATTGTCATTGATTACAACAGTAGTTTCTGTGAGGACCTATCACATTTGACACCACCGGAATAAAATGCATTTTGTTACAAAAGTTTTAGGCTAAGCTAAATTCTACATATACAGTACATGTTTAATCTTGAATGCATCACGGTATTCACTTCATTTCTTTATTTTCAAACAGCCCTGGCTAAACTGAAAAAGAAAAAGTGTAATACATCCATATTTGAAGCTTATGAGTGGTTTTGAGAGGCACATGCACGGAATACATTTGTAGAGTAAACATCACCAAGAAATACATTTAATATGCATCACATAACCACCATTTACTACAAATATTAGGTCTAAGTAACATCATGCTAGCATACACTGAGGAAGTAAGAGTGCACACTGAACATTTAAATTAGATTATTGAAAGATTCCCTGTGGAGTTTTAGAATGAAGAGCTGTTTTTCCTATAAGCAAGTCCCTGTTTTTTTTCACGAGTACGCACAAGCTCGGTGACGCGGGATACAGTCCTACCAACGGTGTCACAATATTCCACTGACATACACGTAGCGGCAACGTGCCCACATCTGTTATATTGTGCCAGCAAAGGCGGAGAAGAGAAAGACTGCAAGACAATAAATATGGATGTAAAAAAAAAAAAAAAGAAATACTGGATTTAAAATACTTTCAAAATCAGCTTTGTAAATATTTCATGAGGAAGGAAAGGCTTTAGACAAGGATACACAATGCATTTTGGTAAGTAACACTAAATGTAAACATGACTTGTCTTTTTACGAGAAAACTCCACAGGGTCCATTTGACTGGATGCTCTCACATCATTTTGAAGTTATCTTTATCATTTGAGGTAATTTGGAGCCAACAAAATATGTTGAAAGGCAATTTTTGTAAAGCGTTCCTCTGGAATTGGGAATAGATAAAGGGGTATGTATGTATGTTCATCTGACAGGACTGTGGGGTTACTTCAGACCAAAAAGGTTGGGAACCACTGCTTCATTCTGTTCCAATCCAACATACAGTACAGCATATATCAATACATATTTTCCATCCATCTGGAAAATAAACCCTTCTTTGAATCTTGATCCTACAGAAGTGTGCGCCCACATGGGATTCCCTAAAGACTAGATTGCAGTTTGCAAGGCTAAGGTGGAGGCGTCCTCCTCCACACCGGTTTGATGGTGAGACTGCTGCAAATTACTCATGACACTTCCTCTGATGACATTTTTCAACCTCTTCCCTGTTGAATAGCATCTCTAGCCGCCCCCCTATACCATCCATCCACCACCCAACACGCATTAATTTCGCCCTCTATTCGTGTCACAATAGCACAGCAGAGATTGCTGCCTCCTGGCTTCACCTGATTGACCCTTTGAGCAGGTGCTGGATCTGATCCAATCACAGTCAATCTTCTTTAAACATTTCATTCTTTAAGCAGAACAGGGGCTCAAAATTCCATCATTCAATGACCCGATCAGTTGCCGATAACACAATCAAGCCAATCCCGGCTTATCCCGAGGGAGCCATTTCAGGAGGGACAGCTGGGAGATGAGACTTCAGACCTACAGAAAGGTGTCAATCTCCCCGGATCCACAGCTCTCTTTGTGAGCCTCCTATACAGCACAGCATCTAGTTGTTGGAGGAAGGGCGTCTGACAGGTATTTCAAAGGATCAGCATGAGTCAAAAATCTATTTAATCTTTTGTTAAAGGTCTGAAAATTCCGTAACCTGAAGTAAAAACACTTGCATTAACACACACCCGTTTGCGCCCTTATACAAAGGCAGAGACGCACACACAAAAAAAAATGATGTGAATAGTACAGCTCAATTCTTCAGTGGCCATTTAAAAGCTATTCTATTGGAAATGTTGCTGGGCCACTGGGCAAATAAAGGTCAAGGGGGATATGAAATAGTTTGTCTAACCGGCCCTTTTCCCCAGTGTGTCCCTGCAGCACCGCAGCCGTATCCACATTCATAGCCAATTCATTTATATTGCTCTGCCCTTCTCACTGCTAGTCTCAGCCACTAACTACAAGTGACTGCAATGAGATTGAAGCCTCCGGCTAAATCTCCACTGCAAGGCACATGCTCCATCATTGCTGCTCTGATCACTCCTTATAATCACTGGAACCACACTATATCCTCAACTGATTGGGTGCGTCGCAGCAGAGAGGAAACAATCACAGAATGTCAGCAGATGATGGACACCAGCACGTTGGAGTAGTTGTGGTCACTGTGAGCTGCCATGTAAATGGCATGCAAATGTGCACCTGCACTAGCTGAGGAAGTGGAATAAAGGACTGTGGTCTTTTGATTAGGTTATTTTCGCTCATATAAAGTGTATTTTTTATGCAATAATCATCCATGTTTCCCATTTCTGACAATGAACATGAAGCAATTGTGTTTTTTAACTGTTGCTTTCCTCGAGGCTTCCATCACTTCAATACAAGTCCAAAGTCCATTCAATTTGCACCTCCACAGATTCCAGTTTAAGCCCTGTGTATGTGTTATCACTAGAAGAGCTTAATTGTATTGTCAGCAAAGGAAAAAAATGTATTCTGCAATCCAAAAGATAAAACAAAAAACAACGCCATCAATGGCACATCAATGATTATTGGTGATTTGTGATCCCTGCCAAGTGACTTAGAAGCACTTTGTATGGGCTGAAACAAAAAGTAGCTCAGGTCCAAGTTTCTAACAAGCAATGCCACTGTACATTTGAATAATACAAAAGGGCTAAGAAGCACACTACAGAAACAGATTTTACAACAATATGTACCACGGTTGTTAATTGTCATTTACATTTTACATAAAATACCTGAACATCTCCAATGTTAGGCCTAAGCACTTGGAACGCTATGCAAAACGAATTCATACAGTCTTTACAGACGGTCACACAGTTCTTTTTCTGCCATTTACAAAATCTAAGGGCATGCAAAATGTCAGCCGCGGTATTAGATTACCAGCCCCAGAATGAATTTCATGCACTAACCAAGGAATCTTTTTCTGATGCTTTTGTAATTTCCTCTCATCTGCTTCCTCCCAGTGACAGTATGAGAGAGGTATGCAGATGCTTGACTGGCCAGAGGTGAAACACGACGGGAACAGCGTGCTGCTGTAGGCAGGTCTCTTTTCTGTATTCTGACAATGATCTCTGTCTATCCACTCACTCATATCGATTTCTTTCCAATGTCCTCCAACAGGTGTCATCACTCGTTTTTTTCCCCCCCCTGAGATGAGGCCATTGTCTCATCTTAGGACTCCAGGCTCTGCTTTGCTTGTCTAAGTAGTGACCTTTGTGTGTCTACCTTTATCCTTTCTGAGCCCAGTGGCAGTGAACTAGTTAAGCTCCTCCTCATCCTCCTCCCATTCAGCTCCACCTCTAGCATCTGGCTCTGGACCAGTGGAGCATGAGAACCAGGACAGCCTGGACATAAAGGGACGATTGTGGCAGCCCAGTGACATGGAAGAGGAGTGCCAGTGGACAGGAGTTCAGAAACCGAGTCAGTGAGCAGCAGTTGTTTCAGCTTAGCACAATAAGGGCACTATGAGATGCACTTAAAAGCTGATTACAATAAACCAATGAGGAAGCATTAGCCACCCCAGCTAATTATGCCTTTAACTGCCTTTTTCATGCCCGGGCAGGGCTCTGCTGGTACGTCAGATCCAAATTTATAAGGTGTCATCACACCAACTCCCATTTTTAATCAAGGGCTTGCCTCAGCGGAACAATTTTGTGGTAAGTTTTTTTGTTGACAAGGTGTTTGATGTATTGGAAAATAAAAGGGCATTTTATGTTAGCATACAAAAAAAAAAAAAGAATACTTACGAGATCAACATAACATGCAACTAATTAAGCCACTGCACTGAGTTGGTTTTACAAGTGTGTAGATCCTCAGACTAGTACAATGGTAACATTTTACAACTCGAGGCGGCCTCTAGCTCAAGCAGTGGGAGCGTTTGACCCTATGGTATGGGTCCTGCAGCGGCCCGGGTTTGGATCCAACCGGAGGCCCTTTGTTGCATGTCATCCCTATCTCTCTCCCTCTTTTCTTTTTTATTCACTTTCACTAATAAATGGAACAAAATACTTGCAAGAAACCCTACAAGCGAATCTGCTTTTAAGCTGCTCCTGACCTTTGACCTTAGAGCAAGCGCAGTCTCTGAAGGAGGCAAAGTATATCAAAATTATAAGAACCTTTGGAGAATAACTTTTAAAAAGTCATTACTGTCACCTCTGTAAGCAGATATTTTTGGGGGTGAGGGAATCTGCTAGTATGCAAACCACAGAGGAAAGGTAAATGCATTACAACTACTTACAAATGTTACTGTAAACATAACACAATTATAACGTGAAAATGACTACAAAATGGCAACGCTTGCAAGGCCTATATATGAGGAAAAAACAAAAAATGGGATCTCTGAGGGCTAGCATTGTCTTCCCTCACAATTTACCAGTTTGCACAATAGCACATAATAGCATGCACAGCACACAGATTCATTTGACTTTATTGCAAGACAGAAATAGCAGCAGCAGCAGCAGCAGCCTCCAGTTAAGAGTCCTTCAATATAAAGGGAGGCCAGGCAGCGCTGATAACATTGTCTCATTTGGCTTGCAGTGCTAAGGTGCAGTGTGCCGCCTGAGAAAAAAAAGGCAGGATGTGGCTACTATTAGGCAGGTAATGGGATCCATCTGAGATGCATTAGAATCAGTCAAACAGAACCACACTTCAGTTCCGTTCAAATGACTGTCACAATCACTTCAAATGCACACCTTCACCATGTACTGTAGGCGAGAAAAAAAAAAAAGAAGAGAGACGTGGATGTGGCTGTGGAGGAGCTCCTCTGAAGTTGTGCCAGGTCTCGAGCATGTGCTCTTTCCTAATGGTGACGGCTGGGAGAGTGGCAGTGAGACTGATGTGCATGAGAGCTGTCAGCCTCTCCCCATAACAAATGCCACCTCTCCTCTTGACAGAATAGAGACAGAAGGGAGGGATTGAAGGGGAAGGAGGGAGGGGAGGTGTGGAGGTTACCGACAGAACCTGTGACCCAACTGTGGCCACACCAGCTGTTACCCCTCCACTGCCACCCAATCACTGCCGCCATCTCTGTGGACCACATCCTGCTAATTGGCCTATGCTGCCTAGCGCGCACACACGCACACGCACACGCACACGCACACGCACACGCACACACACACACACACACACACACACACACACACACACACACACACACACACAAATAATATCTGTGAAATGGCTTGTCCCAGTGAGGAAGAACATTTGCCAGTGCCTTAAGCTGTAGTTGCGTGATGATTGATAAGTGCTCCAAAACATACTTTCCAGAAATACAAATGACTAGCTGCCCTGTGACCATGTCAGCTAATGTCCCCCTTGACATGCACATAGGCAGACAGAGAGAACGAAAGACGGACTTATGCCTGACTGACAGAGTGACACACATACTGCAACCAAGATTCTATGAAGGGGAAACTGAATTAATTGGTTTTCCCTTTCTGTGGTTAAGTCCTCAGAGTGGTGTGTATGTGACAATAATGGTAGGTTGCAGTGACAGGCAGGTTATTTAATAAATCCTGGGATATGTAAGGCAGAAAGGAAGGACCCACACCAAACAGAAGAGAAAAATCATACTCATTCTTTTTGCTATAGTCCACTATATACTTAGATTTCCTTTTTTGCTGAAGACACTCAAATCTGCGCACACACACATATACATGTACACACGCACGCACGCACGCACACCCTAATCATGCACCCACATAAATGCACTTAATCGCTGACACACTCACGCATGGCAAGAGCAGTACTGCAGACACATCCAAGCATGCACAAGTAGGCTATAAAAGTACACACAGAAACATGCACAATATCTTGCTCAATCAGGCTGATTTGTTTGTTTCCTCCTAAGCATTTGAGGATTTCTCAAGGAGGAAAAAAAACTTTGTATAATCAAGTCAATTATGTCATTCAATCAAGTTGAAAATCATTTTTGAGCCCTTTCTCAGATCCATTGATTGCAAAGTCGTGCTGAATATTTGCTGGCTGCTTTCTATTGTGCAAATAGAGCCATCTTTATTTAGAACGGCAGACCACGCCATGCCGAGGTCCTTAATGCCACTTCCACAGATAAAGAGCAAAACAAAGTCCTTCACCTTGCTCACTTTCAGTCAAGAAAATAACACAGGGCTCAATGGGAGAAAGCTGGTTGCATATAGTCTCTGAGCAAAAAAAACCCAACAGTTTCTATTAATTTACAGCAGCTCTTTTGTCTCCTTCAGGACATGGTACATTATGTGCTCAGGAAAAATCCATCCTCAGTGAAATTGTCTAAACTCAAGGTCAAGTGCTGATGTTACAGAGACTGGATCAGCTGAAGGTGACCTTGACTGATGTGGAATATGACATGGGGGAAATGGATCTCCGCTCAGTGTGGGGACATTATCTGTGAAATGCTGTTACTGTATCAAACCCTGTTTGTGTGTGCACACACTCAAGGGGGACAGTGTGTGTGTGTGTGTGTGTGTGTGTGTATGTGTATGTGTATGTGTATGTGTGTGTTGTGTGTGGTGTATGTTATGTGTGTGGTGTGTGTGTGTGTGTGTGTGTGTGTGTGTGTGTGTGTGTGTGTGTGCAGTATGCTGTCTTGTGTGTGAAAGGGTGTGCATATACAGCACTCTGCTGGGGGTATTGGCATGAGAACATGCAGAAACTGCTGCAGCAGACAGAACCAAACAGCTGAATCCGAGTCTCTGCTGAATTAACTTGGCGTGTTTTTCTTTCAGACCACATCACCTTGTTGTTTGTTTAGGGTTTCTTTGCAAAGGGGGGGGGGGGGGGGAGGGTTGTCATGGCAGCTGGTTGTCGTTGCTTGTTTGCTCTGTTAGCAAAATGCATGTTGTTGACCAGGCATGGTGGGCTGTGTGAAGCTATTGCCATATCTTCAGTTATTTGCTTGTCACAATAGAGATTTATTTGTCTTACTCTTAGGAAAGGAGCAAAACTGCTGCCGCTGGCTTCTTTTAAGGCTCAAATTCATGGCTGCTGTAACGATTTGAGTGCTGACCATGTGGTCTAAACCACGGTGACACTGTTAAAGTGACAGGGGGCGCTGTGCACTGCCTGGGTCATTATCAAATTAACACATTTCACTATTGATGATGACATGAATCTCAATTGCTGAAATAATCCAACATCCAACTATACAGCATGCAATAGAGAAGAGTGCTAAAATGTTGGTTATTGTGCATAACACTACATGTATGGAGGGTGATAATAAAAAGCAGTCTTACCTTCCCAAACTGTTCAAAATACTGCTTCACATCTTCCACTACTGTATTGGCTGACAAGCCACCCACAAATATTTTCTTTGTTCTTGTGACCATCTAAAAAGAAAAGGGCGAGAGGAGAATGATCAGTGATGAGGCTTCAAATGAATCGCGCAACACATTTAATGAGGCTTCAAACACACTGAGTGAGCAGCACCTGTGATGGGGGTGGGGGACATAGAGGAGTGAGAGGACACATTGTTGCTAAACAGGAATAAACAGATTCACACAATTGGGTTTCAAAAAACACTAAAGTATTACAGCAAGGCCACAAAAGCTGAAAGTATTGGCAGGAAAAATACTCCTGGCTAAGCAATGCAGTTCTGTGAATTCCACTCACAATGACATTTCAAATTAAGGCTCTAATCAAAACAGACTGTCCCAGAATTAAAGACCTCCATTTCATCCATTAAAGTTACTGTTTATTCGGAAAAACTGAAAAAAAAGAAAAGAAAAAGAAAAAAAAGAAAACAGAAATAATTTATGGACTTTCAAAAAAAACAATTAATGAGTGCTGGAAGATGGAATCAGAGTGCATTAAAGCCTCATTTAGTTTCAAACAGCAAGAATATTAAGGATTATTACCCACGGCATCAAAAAGGGCACGAACATCTGCTGCAGAGAGTGCATACTAAATTTAGGAGGGCAATTTCTCAGGGAAGTACAGCAACACTTCAACGCCAGTGTCAGGGAAAAAAAATAAAAAATCGTGAGGAACTTTTCCTTTTGCACACAATTATAAAAATGAACTAGTACTTATGAAAGGTAACAACAATCTTCAGACTTCTAAACCATCATTTCAGCATAGGTGTCACTTGTAATTAAAACGTATTACCGTGACATTTGAGACAAATCAAACAATATTGAAAAGTATGTTTTATTTATAGATACTGTATTATCTTGTTAAAGTAAGAAACACATTCTCCCATGTATGTCGCATGGACAACTACAAGAAATGATTCCTACCGCAGGCAATACAACTTTAACACGTCATCACCGAGTGGAAGATGAGACTCATATACATCACAACTGCACTAAGTGAAACTTTCGCAATGGGTTTACCTACAGCTTTATTAATACTATATAAGTAGTACATTTTTAGTCCTAACTTGTGTACATTTTAAAAATTTGTAATCTATTCTATTTATTATTTCATGTATATTGTACCCTATTATTTTGTGTATATTCTGTATGTGTGCCTGATATTTTGCTGCTGTAACACTGTAACTTCCCATTTTTGAGATCAATAAAAATCCATCCATCTAATCCTTTCCTAGTACCAAATCTACACTACCTATTGAGAATTTACTGATATAAAGTAATGCGGCAAATGATTTTTGATGCACTGCTCTATAATCTTTCTTGCAAACAAAATAAAAAGGAGGAGAAAAGGCAGCCGAGAAAGTCACAGCTCCGATCTCCATCGGCTCGCCAGAATCAAACAAAAATAAATGGCTGGGGCAGGATAAACATACTCCAGAGATGCACAGCAAACTATCAAGGTCTACCTTGATCAAAATGCTGACCGAGACACTTTCAGTCTATAAAAGAGGCTTAACACTGAGAAAAAAGAAGCAACATTCAGCTAGAGCTGAAGTAACCATCTGTCAAGTGCTTTCCAGGTGCACACAGTCTCACAGGCACATAGCCTGCACATATGCACACAGCCTCCCACACATGGGCCCTCTCTTATTACAGGGATTTTTTTCCTTCTGAGATTTTTCATGTTTTTCTTATTATATTACTTTGTTTTACTACAAATTGCAATAAGCCAACTTTTGTGTAAAAAAAAGAAGAAAAGGAAAAAAAAAAGACATGAATGAAAAATTGTAATAGGCCTACAGTACATTTCAGTGGTCTACATTTACTGGCCTACATTAATAACTCCAATTTAAAAGTGTAAAAGAGAAAAGAGCTCTGCACACAGCATGTCCTGTATGTACTTCAGGGCTGGAGGTGCTGGCAACTGCAAGACAAAAACTTAATCAAAAAAAGTAACCACAAGAGTTCTGTTTTTTTTTTTTTTTAGAGACCATACACTCAACACATTAAAATATGAGCCTTAAATATGCAAACAAAATATCAATATGGCAATATATCCGTCTCCTTCTTCGAGCAATATGAGAATCAATGCGTTGGCGCCAAATATGGATATTTAATTAATAAAATAATGCAGTGAATAAAGAGATAAAACCTACACATAACCTTTTCACAGGCATTTTGTAATTATAGTTACTAGTCTGACTGATATCAAGATGTAGTATTAAAGGATTGTCTAGCAATATATTGATTATTGCAGAATTGCTGTATTGTAACATCATTGGTATTGTGAGCCATGTTCTGAGTATCAGATTGTGTATGGTAGAGTGAGGTACCCTGTGATAATTTCCCACCCCTAATGCAAACACAGTATGTGTAGTACAAAATAGAAAAGTAAAGAAATATTATGCAATATAATATGCAAATGTCATTACAAACAATATAAAAAATACCCTCAAGCAATACACACAAATCTTGTACCACAGGACAAGGTGCCTCTGAATGAATGACCAAATACCCATCCCCATCCTATCATGCTGCCATAAGCAATAGGAGTGTCAGGATTTCAAGTTCATATCCACAATCGATCAAAATGAGCTTTTGAGTTCTATCAAAACCAAAAAAAGATTTTGGATGCCCCCAGTATTTTTTTTCTCTCTCCACCCCCGCATACTTGCACATATCCAAAGAAAACAATAACAGACACAGCGGGTAGCAAGCAGCTAAAGACGCAGAGTAATGTAGGGTAGCCTGTAGCTCGACTATTCCAGACACCATGGCCACTGCCCGAGTGGAAGATGACGGAGAAACAACAGAACTAGAAAAGCTGCCTGCTTCCTTCAAGGCACCAGTGTGGCAACAGTTTGCATTCCCCATGAGTGAGAGTGAGTTACGTAAACAAACAAGAAAGGTAAAGCCTGTGTGCTCAGAGACTCCATGGTGCCTTCAGGTGCACCTTGTTAATCTAATGCTGAATTCATTTGCGCCTCATCAACTATGAAACACTCATTTTTTGCCAAATCTGCCATTTAGTGGCGCTTATTGTGGCACTGGTGTCCCTATTTAAAAAAAAATGTTTAAATCAAAAATTAAAATCGAATCGTGACTTTAAAATTTAAATCAAACTCTTGATTTGGTGAATCATGACACCCCTAATGTGAATGTTATCATGGTAACTGTGCCATACTAATGTGCTGAACTCCATGCATGTAAAATGCTAACATTAGCATGTTAACTGCTAAGATCATGTTACAAGCTAAATGTGCACATACAGTACATTGCTAACATGCATTGTAGCATCTAGTTGTCCAGTAATGATCCCCTTAAAGCTCAAAACACTGTGCCATGTCTGGCAATGTAAAGCTGGGTGTGATGCCCTAAAATGGTCCGTGTACAGAAATTCTGTTTTTGGTGTTTTTCTTTTAGCCCTCCTGATGGTCCGGAAATATAACTAAGTTGTCTCCATTTTTTATTCATCCAACAATTTTATGTTATGCTGTCTAATGAGCGTTATAGGCTCTCAGTGAAGCTTATAGAAGATTATTTTTATTTAAATGAAACTGGTGGACTTGCGACATATCCACTGACCGGTTTAGGGTTATACACTGGCCAAGATCCAACAGCTGCATCATCCCCCCCCCCCCTCCAACCTTTTCCTCCCAACATCATGCCTCAGGCCTCAGAGGTTATCAGCCTTGGATGCTGCCTCCGGCAACCCCAGGCCAGACATCTGCTGATAAACTGGCTGTGCGAGTATTTATCAACATCACTCACTTTTATCATTGCCAATCTAGGTAAAAAAAAAAGAAAGAAAGAAGAAAAAGTCAATGTTCATTGTTGTTTGCCTCTCTGCATCAGCTGTTTTGTCCTCCTTCCCTTCTGGGCCAGCAAGTCCCTGGTCATTTTACGGCCTTTTTCCATCAGGCAACAACCAGTCAACTCTTCAGCCTCGTCCTTATACTTTAACATGTCTGCCCAATAGCTGATTGAGATTGCTTGAGTCCCGGTACAACACAATTACCTTCTCTATTTTTCTATCCTTGGTGACAACAGACAAGCCTTATAGCTTTATATTGTACCCCTCGATGCCTATGGCTATCAGCTATCCCCTGACTCCTTAAAGAACTGCGGTTATTTGGTTTTCAACGTAAACATGCAGCAAGTACAATACCTAAATAACCAAGCCGATTGGATGGAATGACTTGGGAATTGCACTTAATTTGACACAGATCATTTTACATTTTAACAAATTTCGCTACCATTTTCTTTTTTAGCCATATCAGACATTACGCTATAACAACCACTGGGGACCAGACAATTTCCTACACTGCATTTACAGCAACATTAGTGCTGATTATTTGGGTCTGGCTGGTGTAGGATTTAATTTAATTTTTTTTTTTTTTGGTAAGACTTCAATTCAAGCCGACAGATGTAAAAATGGACCACTCTTCAACCCAGTTTTTCCTTTAACCCAATTTCAAACATTCAGTTATTTTTGCACATCCCTAAGAGACAGTAAGGAGAGTTGTGAGTGTGCATGTGCTTACACGTGAATGTGTTTCTAATTTCTTGAGCGTGTGAGGACAGTGCGCGCGAAAGGGCTGCAACAATTACTGCCCTAGTGCATTACCATGGTAATAGAAGGCAAGGCGCAGAAACATACAGAGCGGCAGACATAAATGTAAAAAGCTTCTTGTGCACTCTTACCGACACCTGTTAGCAGTTTCAGACAGAATTAAATGACAAATAGCAATAGCATGAACCTTTCTGTGAGGTCGTCACGAAAAAAAAAGGCTACAGTACAGAAGCTATCTGATGATGCCCATCACTTACACATTTAAGGCTGGCTCTAAACCATTTTTAAATTTCCAGAAGTTAAGAAGAGACTGGATTGATTTTGTGACTCATAAGGCAACCATAATTGCATCTATGCCATCTTAAGTTAAAAAATTGCACAACTCAAACTGACAACATCTGTCTTTTTTCCGAAATTTAACTTAAAGAGTTAGTACTGTACCGTAACAATGTGTAAAAAAAAATTAATAGTTAAAAGAAAAACTGATTCAGGTCAAGTAAATACTGTCCAGTGAGTGCTTAACTCCTTTGTCCATACACCTCAACAATAATATCCTACTCCTAGCCTGCAGCAATCACACACGGTTAGACACTGAGCAGTTGCTGACATCACAAAGAGTAGCCAGGAAAGATGTGGAGGCTATATTACATGGAGCCCAAACCTGACATCCCGTAAATCCCCTGGGCTATTTAAGTTATTCATATCCATCGCACAAAATCATACAAGCATTTATAGTGCATACTTTAGGCCCATTCTTTTCCCCAAAGAAAGATTTACTGTTCTGGTCTTCCACCATGCATCGCTTCGTAGTGTGGGAAAAGGACCCGATAAGGAAAAGGCTGTCTTTATATGTTTCAGAGTGGGATGCCACAGTGCAGGCAATTAGGTACCCAAAATGGCGCAGCCTCATTAGGATGTTAAGTTTGAGGTATGTGCTGTCTAATGTTGAATATTCATATTTTTCATAGATGGATTTTGGGCTTGAGCAATCTGCCTAATCATTTTTGGTATGGTCTGTCTGACTCAGCTCTACGGAGTCAAACAGACTGGTGAAAAGTTGGGACAAAAAAAAATGACATTCACCTTTCTCAGTATGTTAAATGCAATCTTTAAGTGTCCCAGTAACTTTAGGGGGGATTTTCTTTGGCAAACCTTAATAGACAGAGACGGAAACAAAAAATGAAAGCAGACCTCTGACTTACAAAGCAACAAAATCAGTAATTATCGAAGCCACTCAAGGCCAGGCTGATGCACTTTGACTCTGATCTATTGTGTGTGTGTGTGTGTGTGTGTGTGTGTGTGTGTGTGTGTGTGTGTGTGTGTGTGTGTGTGTGTGTGTGTGTGTGTGTGTGTACACTATGAAAGTGAGGGCTGCTGCGAGTTCTGAGGAAGTTGAAAAAGATAAGCCTGTAGCTAATATTGCAGCTTATAATATTATTGTGGAAGTGTTAGGACTTTTACCTGTGGCAGCAAACTAAATTCAAAAAGCCTCTGTGTTGCACCTACAAAAAAAGCTATTAGTGTTTTGAACACGCATGCAGAACAGAAACTGCAAAGACAAAGCGTGAATGTTATCAACTCCCCAAGTGGGATATGAGAGGAGAAGAAAATAGTGTGAAACAATATGAAGAGAAAAATGAATAGGAAGGAGGCAGTGTAACACATGGTGTAAGAAAGAAATGCGTGCAACATATTTATGAAAATTTCTCGGGAAAAAACACTCGGGATCTAATGCTATAAGTATGTTGTCTTTTTCAAATCTGTTCAGATACGCATGACCTTGGACGTAGCAACTAGGTTTTCTTATCTTTAAGACATACATTGGGCCAAAGGTCAGTTATGATACTACGGATTTGCTGCCTGTTTTAGGCACTAAACAGTCAAACTGAGTCGGTTCTAATTTAGTGGTTCGAGGATTTGCACAGGTCAAATGGGAAAAAAGCGGCCCAGGTAATATGCATTTAAAGGTGTTCCTGTTCAGAGATGCAATTCATAGGAGGAGGAAAAGGACATTAATACAACTAGCCACTGTGCCTGATGGATCTCTGCAGACTGACCACTGCTGCAAAAGACCTAAGCAAAAGCAGGTGTTTTATTGTACGTACAAGGAGGTGAAAGACTAAAGCCAGGAATAAACAGTGAAGGAGAGAGATAAGATTAAAAAAATAAAAATAAACAATGTTTTTACAGTTACTTTGCTGCGGTTCTCCATTCATCACCACAACACAAGAAGATTTTCCACACAGTTTTACCTCCCCGTTTCCCCCGGTGACCTCCTGCTTGGGTCATTATTGACTTTTACTGGCTCACAGCAGCTCCAGTCCAGTGTGATATGATTAAGGGAGCTACTTATTAAGTAGACTGTTATTATTTTAATAATATAATATAATGACTGCTCTGCTAAATTAAAAAAATTGAGGAGATGCAACGTCTTGCTCTTCTGATTGTAATTTGCGACACGCGTAGCAAATATCCCCCTAAACGTTAGAATATTTGCAAGCGGCAATTCATCTATTTTAATGTGTGAAAACAACCGTCGTCATATTACAAATAAACCTTTACCCACGTTGAAGAGCTGAAGGATATGTGGGTTAAATGTTAGCGAAAGAAGGCTTTGAATAAAATCTGACGTTGATCTGTAATCTAATAAGGAACATTTTCGTCGGTATAAATGGTGTCAGCTTACAACTTTTCCAGTAAAATCATTAAATTTCTTTGTCACCCTGTCTATCACAAACTAAATCATGGATGACATGTGAGTTCTGGGTGAGTTGATGGCCAGTTTTCTATTCCCTGAATGTTAATTAGGTCACAGATGAATGGCATATATTTTGTGATAGTTGTTTTTTCAAAATATAATGCCAAAAGGACTGTTTTTTTTTTAAATTTAGGACACCCTACACGTAAACATTTAACATTATATACATGTAACATAAATACATGAACAGTATATAAATAACCAATAAAAAGAGCATACCATCAGTTAAGGGTACACTTTTACCTTGCTCCCACTCTCTCTTTATACCCTTCGCTGAGATTCCAAACCATTTCATTCTGTCATATTCCTCATTAACTGACTGTTCCTTACTGCAAATTGGTTGTTAGTGGATCTTTCAATCCCTTCTCCAACATAAACATGCGCACGCACGCACACGCACACACACACACACACACACACACACACACACACACACACACACACACACACACACACACACACACACACACACACACACACACACACACACACACACACACAATTCTCCGAGCCAGTTGTCAGGCAGGTCGCTGAGATCACACACCCAGCTATGATTACAAGGTGTAAGCCTTTATCATGGCCCCCACCTCTCACACATGCAGCTGTAAACACAGAGCCCTAGACAGGGAGGAAGCCGACAGGGGATTTCAATGTCATTTCTCATACCTAAAAATAATGGGACAGATAGGAAAAGCCATCGCACTTTGTTGTATAAGCCACAATTGCTATCGTTCTAGCAAGGGGATATAATTACTGGCATTCAGATCCCGTCTGTGGACTCGTTCATAAGCAACCAGAAAGCACCAGAAAGCATCTGTCAATGCAATGTAGTATGATCAAAGGCCTAGATGTTGTGCAGGCACACATGCACGCACAGAGAGAAAGAGAGAGAGAAAATATGGCCAGTCCAGGTAAACACTGCCTCTGCTCATTTGCATCACTGGAGCTGACTCCCAAAGAGAAAACACAGTCAATAAACAACAAACAACAGCACAATCACTTTTGAATTGGAGGGAGTTCTGCAGACGATAGAAAACGGAAGCAAAGCGCAAGATAGTAAAGCAGGATTAGATCATCAGAGAGAGAAAGTGGGAAAGCTGAGCGATTAGCAGCAGTGGTGTCTTGGTCTAGCTACAAGTTGAGGATGAGGGGCACTGTCTGGACCGGTTCCACTCCCCTGCATGCCCTTTTAAAAAGTGGCCCAATCTCAGCTCTAGTGTGCATAAATAGATCAGTAATTGCTTATTACAATACAATTAGGGCAAAGGAGATGAGAGAAGGAAAGATGCTTAGTGCAAATGCGGAGTGACAAGCCCAAGCACCTAGACCTGAGATTACAGTAGCCATTTGCACACGGACAGAAAATGAGCGCAATAGGAGGGAGAGACAGAGAGAGAGAGACAAAGAGGAAGACAGAGAGAGCGAGAGAGCGAGAGAGCGAGAGAGAGAGAGAGAGAGAGAGAGAGAGAGAGAGAGAGAGAGAGAGAGAGAGAGAAAGGAGTTGGGGGTGGGGAAGGGCTGTCAAGCACAGGGCAGAAGCTAATGACAACTCTGGCTTCAACTTGCACAGACGTCTTTGAAGCCCGGCTCTGATCAGAGCTGTGATTGCCACCGCTGCAGGGCCACCACTCCTATATTAACCTACACTAACAGCTATTCAGTGAAAGTCACAGGCCCTTTCAAAAACTGACTTCTGCTAGAACTAGCCATCTGTGGAATGGCCTTGTAAGACGGCCAAGATGTGAGTAAGGGACACACATGTAAGGGACACTGTTTGCATATGGCCTCGCTATAACAGTGACAGTCTGGCTGAACATGGGGCCGGTTAGAGCTGATTAGCTGCACTTCCCTCCTCAACCTACTACAGTTATGAAGATTGATAGAAGCAGCTTAGAGCTGATTATAGGGCCCTGGAGATGCATGGGCCCATACCCAAACAGCACATTCACACTGCATTCACAATGAGCACAGCATGCGTTCGCTAGGCACAGGCCAGGCATTAAGCAAACGTAGCAGCAATAAGAGGCAAATAAGAGAAATGGACAATGCCAGAAGTGCTCTTAAGAGCTTTTTTTGAAATATGAATATTATGCTAATTACATGCATGCTAGTGGCCAAATCTGAGACATTTGAGCAAGCACATTATATATATATTAACACATTTTCCAGAGAATATATTGTGAACATGACTGGATATCAAAAACCCACTCCAGGGTTATGAGACACAGCATGCCTTCATGTAGCCGTGAATGTCTATTTAGCATGCAGAACTCAGAAATTAGTATTGTTTTGACACGAGCCAGTTGTGCTTTCAAATAAAAAACAAAAAAGAGTGGAAATCCATAAAACGCTTAAATAGTACAAATGGCTGGGTCTCATGTCCCACACAAGAAGGACATTTCAATGGGGTTTGTGTAGTAAAAAAGACACTCTATTCTAGTTTAATTTCACACAAAAAAAATGATTTAGTAACAACATCGCTGTCATTTATCAGTAACTTTTAAAGTTTCTATCCCTTTTTTTTTTTCCTACAGTTATCAAGAGTCTCACTTAACGGCACTGTGTGGAGTTTTGCTATGGAGCAATACCTGTTTCACGCTATTCAGTTGATTGACTGTTTGTGGCAATAAGGTGCAAAGAAGCGCAGCCAGGTGCCAGCAAAGGTTGAAAAGAATAAGATTGCCAGCCAGTCAAAAATGGTATAGGATTTTTATGTGGAAGGAAATGCACTCAACACGTTTCATAGACCTCAAGGACACATGCAATGCATTTAGGTGAGGGCAGAAGCTCACTAGCTCAAAATGACAAATATTAAGTCAGTAATGCAAACCAGTTTCTTTTCCTTCTTCATTAGGAGTCCTGTTTTTCTTTTTTATTCATAAAACCTTTATCAAATATGTAATGATATGGACTCAACATTGGGAAAAGAAGTGGACCTGAATGAACTAATCCTGCTGACCTTTTAAAACCTTCTGCTGAGGGCTGAGCAGTTCTCCAGCAATGATTGACTCACTGACATTATTTGATCGTCCCTTCAGTCCAGCATGGCACATACAGTGCTCACTTTTAACAGCTATATTTGGGATTGGGCTTTGTTCTTTACACTCTAGCGCCTCCCAGTCTACTTTAAGTCTCTGCTACCCTCTCTTTGTCCCTGGACTTGCACCAGGTTGCGGGTCCTCCAGCTTTGTTGCGTTTTTCTACTGTATACTTACATCAAGTCAAGTTCATTTGATTTGAATGGGCCAGTTTCACATACAGTGTGTTAGTACGCTTTACACATATTTCAGTGCATTGTATAAGGACAGCCTTTGAGAAAATCCAATTACAGTTGTTATGTAAATTGACATGGGCCCAGTGTTTCAAAACATCATCAGCGCCATCGAATGTTTTCAGTCAGAAGCACCAAATGTGAAAATCTACAAATTGGACTATGATTATCACAAAGCAGCATTTGACACTGAACACCAGAGAGTACTAGAAAGCATTACAAAGGAAACATCTAGTGACCGTGGTTGTGCAACAGAAACATTTTCTCCATAGTAAATAATCTCTCTGCCTCAGCGGTTTGAGTGGCAGGCTTTTCAATAAGTTGATGTTCTCTTCCATGACCCCTATAACTGATATCAAATGTTAATTTTTGTAACAAGACCCCAGTCTTAGTACTGACAGTACTAGAGGGGAAAACAAATGAGATTTCAATTTCCAATTACAATAATCGCTTTTTGTGACAGGCCCTCCAACTACGCACCTTACACACCAACCCGCACCTACCTGACACACACACACACACGAATATAATGCAGCTAATCATCCTGGAAGCATCCTCTGTAAATGTGGGTGACATGATAACAAAATGAGGATAAACAGGAGACGGAAAGGCCACAGAAAAGCAGAAGAATTTCACATACTGTAACACACACACACACACACACACACACACACACACACACACACACACACACACACACACACACACACACACACACACACACACACACACACACACACACACACACACACACACACACACACACACACACACACACACACACACACACACCTGAAATGCCCCCTCTCCGTTGTCCAACTCAATTTCCCTCTTCAGTCCTCTCATTGTCATTAATCTATACTGTATGTTTTGGTGTTGCTGAACGATCCAACAATGATAATACTAATTATTTAGCCAAAAACATTATTATTATTTATTGTTTTTAATCAAGATTTAACGTGATTTGAGAATAAACGTTTGTTACTGATTGTTGTCTTTCTAAACATGTATTTGTAGGATGAATGAAATCTTTCCCTTTAAGACCAATCTAGCAGCGGTACAGTACGACCGCTACGTACTGTATGCTTTCAAGCCATGGTCTGGCCTCTCTCTCTCTAATTTACAACTCAGAGGGCTGTGAAACAGTGCATGGCTGGTTACATGGAAAGATGAGAGCATGAACAATAACATCCAGAGGACATATTAGTGGAGCAGAACACACAGCTCGTCGGATAGATTGACATTGTTCTCTCGACTGTCATTTAATTCCTCCAGGACTGAATGTTTCTACGAGGTTCACTCCAGGTTGCCACGGGAGCAACATCCTAACCCTAAACACAAGACCCAGAACATGACTCAGGAACTAGTCTGATAATTGATTGCTTCTCTATTTTATATCCTTGTGAACTGAACATCTTTGTGGTTGGAGCAGACAAAACAAGCCATTTGAATGTGTCACCTTGGCCTCTGACAAATTGCGATTGTGTTCATTATTCACCAATCTCTATCATTTTAGAGACAAAAACATTAATTGATTGATTGATGAATCGATAAGTTGGGAAACTAACTGCCAAATTAATCAATGATGAAAATAATCGTTAGTCGCAGCCCTAATTAATTATGTAACCATGTAAATGGTTTAATCACACTCTTACTCACAATGGCAGCAGACGCATTGTTGTCTAAATATAAATGCAGCCACATATGACTAACTGAATGCAACCTTGTTATTCATTTATAAGTAAAACAAACTCCAGGCAACTGCCAAGATGATGGAAACACCATTCATTCTACTACAAAGTTAATTATGCAGTTCATTGTGTTCCAAAAACAAACTGTAAATGTGCATCATTATGCATGGCTAGCAAGGTCATCAGGCACTCAGCATCTTCAGACACATGAATTCAACTTTCCGTTAGTGGCGTCTTGGGTGTTACACTTGTTGTTCACCTCCAGGACAAGAATGACAGTTTTCCTGATGGAGGAAGCTGGTCGGCACTCTGGTTTCGGTTTATTATGGACTCTTACCATACAGTTATTTCATATAACTTCCTATATTTATCATGCATAAATAAAAATCCGGAAAATTTCCCTTCCAATTAGGGCTGCGCGATAAATTGAAAATCTAATATCACAATATTCTTAACCAAATACCTCGATGTCGATATTGCGACGATATTGCATGGTTGACTATTGGTGCTTTGTTATCATGTAAATAACATTTACATGATGAGATTTTTGATAAATATTCTCCAGAAATGATTTAATGACTTAGTTGGTAAAGGTTAATAATAGAACAGCTAGAACAGTCTGGTAAAATGACATCGCTTTACTGTAATGCAGCCTGTAAAACCCTACTACCATATTATGATATATCCAAAATCTACGATATCTAGTCTCATATCGCGATATTGACACAACATCGATATAATGCCCAGCCCTACTTCCAAGTACTGGACACTTCTCACGGCCTTCTAACAGAGTAGTTTTAAACCTAATCCAACTGTGACCGTTTCACAACGTTAGCAATGTTTTTAGGACTGCTGCTGTTGATTTGTTTTTTCTTTGGCTCTGGCAAGCATTCCTATGTCCCAGTGTATTGTTTTGTTAATTGTTTAAATATAAATTAAATAAAAATATTTGATCACAAAAAAAACTAACTGCGGCCGTTACAATGAGATATGAGGACAGTAAACGCTCCTGTGAGTTGTATTCCCTGTCACCGCTAGGAGCACTAGTTTATGAAACAGGCCTACTGTATTATTCATGTGAGGGTAGGAATTAAACTACATATATGGTCTGGAGGACTTGTTGAGTGACAATTACTGTATGGCTCAACAAGAACAGGTATGAAGACCGTGACCAGAGAAGCTATGGGAGGACAAGTAGACAGTTCATGACAGCATTGTAGTCATAACAGCAGCACTTCCAGGACTTCCATTGTTGCTCTGTCAATGCATTTTAACTATGTTTTAAAGGCACCCTAGCAGTGGTTGTGGTCCACGTAATTGATTAATTAATGTTCATCATGTTGAGTGTTTGCTGAACGACTTCTAAAACCCCGCACCTCTCGGCTCCTTTCAGAAGGGGAATTGGGCGAGCATGAAGCACTCAAGTTTTTTTGTCATGCTTCACAGGAACCTAGAGTGGAAGAATTCTCAGCTCTTAAGCATGCTCAGAAGAGCTCAGCAGCAGGGCTCGACTAAGTCATTCTTCATAGCGTCTATAGCTCCCAGGCAATCCTGGCCAGCCAGCGTCCAGTTACCTGGACACACATTCACTCACCCCACAATACACAATCATTTAGAGGCAGGTGATGCATGGCAGAGCAAGCACAGTGATCCTGACTAGATGTCATGTAAAAGGGGACTGTTTACACTGTTGCTGCGATGCTGCAATGCAATGCTGCTGTCACTGATGCGCCTAGGTAGTGTGGTATGGATGTAGTTGGTGTAAAGAAAAAAAAAAAGAGATAGAGGGAAGCTGAGAGAAAGAGAAGGGAGTACATTCTTACTTTGTGTAATAAAGGATACTTTGGTCTCTCATCTCTGGAATTATATAAACCGCTCATGGCTAGTGGAAGTCTCAGCTGCGGTGAAAATGGGCACCAACTGCCTCACTCGCTAACAATCTAGTCCACATCTCCAAATCTTCCATCTCTGCCCCTGAGCGGCGGCAGAAACAAACAAAAACCTCCTGCTCTCCACTCTGTCTATATTTCCTCTTTAAATATTCAGCCACTTTAAAGTGGCTGTCACACTGACCAGGCTATTTTCTTTGATGAGCTCTAGTCCTAATCCTTCAATGATACATCTTCTTCTAACTCCATCACTCAAGTGAGGTACCCTACAGAATAGCTATTGGTTAAAGATTCGGTGGAGGGAGTGGGGGGTGGGGGGATTGCTGGGTTTCCAAGCAGCTCTTACACATCAGGCGTATAAATGAAGCTGTGTGACACTATGGTCAAATGGATTTCTGCGCACACACACACGCACACACAGACACACACACAGACACACACACAGACACACACACACACCCTTAACATGCTGCTGGGCTGCAATCTGAGCCCCCAGCCTAGGCTCAGCCCACCTGCCCCACCTACAGTGTAATTCACTCTCCAGCTAAAGCTGGGTAGTAGGCCTGACCCCCACAGCTCTGCCAGTCACTTACTGCTGACCTCCAGCAAGGTGCCAATGAAACATGTCCATTGAGTGGTGAGCAGAACAAACTGCCTCACCTGGCTCCTGCTGACAGCTCAGCATTTTAAAGAGCAGTACGTATCAACACCGGTTGATAGCCGCGCCGCCAGACCGCCTTGCCCCCGGCCTGTGAAATGCACTGCAGCAAAAGCCTGCACTGTGAGGACGAGGGTTAATTTAATACTTGAAATATATTAAAAACAGTCAAAATATTGATTTACTGACAAATTTGGATGCGATGAACAAAAGACAGAGAGAATATTCAACAGTGGTGCAAAGAGATACATTAGAAAAACTATATGTAAGAAAGAATTAAACTGGAACTGTCCCGTGGATGCTTGTAGCTGCAAATGACGCATACTTACAACGGTCCATTCTTCTTTCATTTAAAATCTTAACATTATCGTTCAATTTAAAAAAAATGTAGCGAGAAAACATAATAGGGCCTGGTCAATTATTGCTCAAGACATCAGGTCACGGAGCCGATGATCCGTGTGTATATCTATTTGTTCTGGCTAGCATATTAGCTTACAGTTGTCTGTAACACTTTATAATAACCATCACTAATGTTTGGTAAATAGATATTTAATCAAACTTAAGGGCGTAGTTATTTTACTGTTAACAAACTGAAATATTTAATAATGTTTACCAATAATGCTATAATAATGCAGTAATCTGTTATTTTAGCAGTTGATTACACATCATAACATTTTATTTACATTGTAGAGGATAAGCCCAAGCTCTACACCCCGAGGTGCTGTATCAGAGGTAGTATGTGTACGTGCGTGTGCACAAATAGGCTCAAATAGGCTCTTACATACATGATTACCAAATGATTTGTAAACTTTCTGGAAATCATTTGTAAACTGTTAATTAACTTTATTTGGATGGCAATTATAAAGTTGCAACTGATTATTGTAACACCTTGTTAATGGTTAATAAATACTTTGTAAAGCTTCCAAAAACATGATTCAGTCCATCAGTGCACATTTAATTAAACAATTATCACTTTTATAGATCGTTCAAAACTAGTTTATAAACCACTTTTTAATCATTAAGTAGTTAATATGCGCATTATGAGCTACAATTCAGAGAGATGTGCAAAAATTATTTTTTGAATAAGCATGCTTCAACTAAGAATATTTCAGAAATAGAAACTAAGTGTTTGGTTTTTGAAAGAACAAGACAGATTCTTCTCCTCTGAGTGTTTCAGTCATTACAATTATAACGGCTACTGTGCATTTTTTTTTTCCTTCTACAGAGCTGAGATCCAATAATATTTAAACAAATGAGAATAAAGCCCCCCAATTTTACGGGGTCATAAAAGCTTATTAGATCTTTCGCTACCTTTGGTTCTCCAATTCAGTGAGAAAAATGAGCCTTTTAGTCCTGCAAATATTTTGACCTTCATAAAATAGAGCCAGAGTAACTGCAATACTTCCAAAGATTCAACTATTCATGTTGTGGAATATTCTGTTTTTGGCACCTCTTTCTCTCCCTGTCTGTGTTCTCTCAGCTGTGCAACGTCATTTACATAATACGCACGTGATTGAACACAGCACACAACCGGAGGACCCAGGCAGACTAATAACAGTCCATTCTGCATCTGACAGCTCGCTCTCCGTCAGGTCAAACTCTGGATGTGGTCTAGTGTCTGACTCGGCTTGTACCCACAAAACAGCAACACCGTCGTCAACAATTCGGAGCGTGAGAAATAGGAGGTACAGGGAGAGTGTGTCAGATTAGAGTCCATTGCATGAGTCTCACGCTCACTGCTGGAGTTTTGGCCTTGGGCCATGTTCCAGATTTGGGAGAGTTCCAAGTGTTACTCAGCACAGTTATCCAGGTTATCAATTCTGCTTCATGAGTCAAGCTTTTTCTCTTGCTTCTCTCACAACGAGCGAAACATATTCAAACACAATCCCCAGTTAAAGATATCCTCTTTCTGCTGACTTCTGTCAAAACATGGGAAACATCAGATGATACGTTTGAGAGCAAGTTCGAGCAGAACACAGCCACAGTTAGCCAGCAGCTACAGCAACCTGAACCCAGCCAGCACCAACCCCAGCGCCAGGTGCTAACGGCTATAATAGAAAGTGTAATGATCCGTTGGGGAACAGACCATATCAGACCCCAGGCACTGGCGCCCGTGTCTGGCCAATGTCGAACGGCAACAGGCATCCGGATGTCACCGACCCGTCCCTGAGATCCCTGTCAACATCTCCTGGGCGTAACATTACAACCCCCCCCCCCATACTAAAAACATCCGAGAGGGGACACAAATGTGAAATATATCATGATATTGTGATTTCATGCTGAACGTCACAAAAACCTAAAGAGTTGCATGCAGACTTTGCCTGGAAACAGCAGAGGATCTACCATCCACTCAGGATCAGCAGGGCTCAGGTGGAGAGGATGGACAGCTTTAAATATCTTGGGTTTCACTCCGGACCTAACATGGTCGCTCCACATCACCTCCCTAGTGAAGGAGGCCAGTAAGCCAGCCCATCATATCAGCTGCCTGAGAGACTTTATGCTAGGGTTGGACAAATTATAAGCCCTGGCCAATTATTCAGTTTTCACTACAAATGCATATTGGCTCCACATATCTGTTTTTTTTAGTTTATCAATTACCAATAATCGGTATCGGTCTATCCCTACTTTAAGCATCCCGTCAGGGTGCTGAGGAACTTCAACACCTACACCATAGAGAGCATCCTGTCTGGGAGCATCACCCTATGGATGGGCAGTAGCACCCAAAATAACTACCTGGCCCTCAGGAGGGTGGGCCGCTCAGCTGAGCGGATCTTTAGAACTCCTCTCCCCAACATGAATGACATTTACATCAGGCGATGCTAAGGACACAAAGATTCTCAGGGGGCCCAGTTCTCTCTGCTGCTATCAGGGCGGTGTTATTGCTGCCTGAGAAGATGAGGAGGAGCGTCTTCCCTCAGGCCACCACATTTTCTTACTCTATTGTGCTGTATATTATTATTTTTACAAATATTGTAGTTTTTATTGAGTTGGAACAGGTACAAAAAGAATTTCACTGCACATTTTATTGTGTATGATTGCGTATGTGACAGATACATTTGAATTTTTACTGCTGGCTAATGTTAGCTTGCTTGCGCACTAGAATGACATGACATACTTAAAACTTTCTTAACGTAATGGGAATAAAACCTTAACAGATTAACTCATCCTTGAATAGATACGTTTTTATCACCAATGGTGGTTAATAATGAAGACAACAACAACGGCCATGATCCCACGCAAATTTACAACACAAAAGTCCCCGTTTACATCTATGGATTCTGATCAAGAGACCACCAGCAGCAGAAAAATGAAATTTAGATATTGTCTGTTTAACGAATATTCGGCACAAGCAGCACTGCAATGAGCTAAAAAAGGAAAGCGGTTAGTATGGCTAGTAAATTGTCTAATATGTAATCTATCCAGCAGGTAGTGAGAAATGACAAGATCATGTGTACGGCCACACACACACAGTTCACACGAACATCAGTGTTTTCATAATTATTTATCCATTCTTTGCATTAAGAACATCAACCTCAAGTTATGCGCATACAGTTTGAAAGAAATAATTAATGTTAAAAAATAAGCTCATGCCCCTTTTACTTCAAACTGATTCACAGTATTTCATTTCCAAAGAAGTCTATTTAATGAATTTCATTTCCTTGTGCATACGAAATGTGATAATAAATGTGAAATTCATTACAGATTACCGGTATTACATTACTGTCAGGTAACAGTGGCCGAAGACATATGCTATTGTTAACCAGTTCATTTTGAAACTGACACTTTTGCACTTTACAATGATAGTGGTATATCAAGGCAATATAATGTTCATATAAAAATGTGTATATACTGTACGTACAGCATTATTTCTTGATATTCCACAAACATTATAAAGCACAAGAAATGCATGAGTCAACAACAGCATGTCCATGTAATTTTATTCAGATGTCACAAATGTCACTTTTGAGTGACAGTGTCTTTGTGTGTCCTTCCAAACCTCCCACAATGACAATATCAATGCATAGCCTAGAGGAAATACATTTGATCACAATAATAATAATAATAATAATAATAATAATAATAATAATAATAATAATAATAATATTAATAATAATAATAGTAAACGTCTCCTTAAAGGAACTATAGAGCCATTTCCCTATGAGTGGCTCCCTGTTTTGTTTATCTCTTGCACGCGCATTGGGGATGCCTGGGGGTGTACAGGGACGCATAAACATAACTTTTATTTGTTTACAAGAAAACTCCACAAGGCCCCTTTAATGCACTCTTGTTTTTGAAGGCGGAAATCTCCGGAGCATGTACCTTGTGACTTATAGGATAATCAGACTTTTCTGATCCCAAGACACACAAAAGGGCAGCCGCACTCTAATGTAAAACTGGGCCAAAAATAAGTCTAGCTATAAATTCTTCAGTACAGAAGATTTGTTGGTCTTTAATTAAAAAAAGATAGCGGACCTGACGCTAACAATAATTGTCAATCATTTTGCTATAAGCTAAAGGTTAGCTTTAGGCTTAATTTTATCATTTACATGAGAGGAGGTTAAAATAACACAGCTTTTATACTAAGGCCTGGGCTAAGGTTTGCCCTGGACTTTAATATGTGTAATGTGAAAGTGGCAAAATAAATGCAATGCAAGAGAGTAAGTTTATCATGTCACCAGCACGTCTCAGAGCTACAACATACTGTTCTAACCTATCTTACTTGTGGTTCAGCGTAAGCTTGTCTTGAGATTGGTACATAACAATTACAGGGAATTAAAGGTCCAGTGTGTAACGTGTTTAGTTGTTAATTGTTGTTCAAAATCGGTGTTGCCCGTTCACAAACGGGGTTGAGGCAAGACTCGCAGCTGGGGTGGAGATCCGTGGACAGGATGTAGCCGCTGGAGGTGGAAGTCTTCATGCTGCTAGACGCTGAAGAAAAATTGGGAGCAGATCTACTGTTCCGCTCCTGTAATATACGGTACAGTATAATTGAGGCGCGTGCTGGGTGCGAGGGCGGGAAAGAAATCTTCACGACTGTGCATGCGCAAAGGGATAAACCCAATAACGACAGCTCTTAGAAGGCAAAGCGTATACAAAACAGAACATACAGGATACACTGCTCCGCCTTTCGCGTTTTTCGCTGTCCCAAGATGAACTCACAGGTGCTGCTAATCTGCTAACGGGTGTTGTCGCTTTTGGCCCCCGGCAAGTTTCAAGAAGGAAACATGGAGGACCACACATATTCAAAATCCAAATTCCAGTAGGCTTCTTCTTCTTCGCTCAGAACAAGAAAAAGGATATTAAAAAGGGCAAAAGACTGGCTTTTTGAAGCACGAAGGCTACAGTAGCTGTAATACGTACTTGGAACTGCATGGCGTGAGAGAATTGATTGTGATATATGATCTCAACGCTAGATGGGAGAGATTCCTACACATCAGACCTTTAAAAGCTTCATAAAGTTGAGGTAGCATGCTTGAAAGATCAAGTACACTTCCAATGTATCACCCTTGTTTCAGGGCATGTGCCAGCTCATCATGCACTAATACAACACATTATGCATGTGTATGGTACTAACAGTCCTACACAACAGTAATTTCTTGTATGTCTGCACAGTAGCCAACCGTAGGCAGCACAGAGCTGCAGAAAACAGGCTTAGACACACAGTTCTACATGAAAACCCTTCTTTTCCATGAGCTGATCCTTCTTTGTTCTGCATAAATGCCAATTACATAATTCTCTCTGGCATGCAAATCAGATTAGATGAGGCCATGGCAGATCACCTATACCGCTCGGTCTAGTGCTGCTGCCAAATCCAAGAATAAAACATTTTGGGACACCACATTTCTATGCATTTCACAATTTAATAAGCTTTTTATTTAAAATGCAATAGCCTAAATACCATTTTAAATGTGAAAGAAAATTATAGTTATAGCATTAATAATTTCCACAAAGTCGCTACGTCTTTCAGGTACATGGATGGTACTACTTGTGATGCAGAAGGACATTTTTGGCATACACGTGGTGGTATTTGATTAAAGAAAACGCAATTTGAAATTTTGATAGTGAAATATCAAGGGTATTATCAAATGCTAGAGATGTCCAGGAGTATACATGACATACTACATCAGGGGAATATTTGTATGCTGAGAAGAGACACTGACATTCTGCTTGTGGGCACTGATACCCAGAATCATGCTGGGAAAGGGAACCAATGCAAATTAGCAAATCGAAGTAAGGTGACACTTTGCTGTTGGCTGTAGGGAATCATAAGTAAAATGTGTGTGTGTGTGTGTGTGTGTGTGTGTGTGTGTGTGTGTGTGTGTGT
>NC_045745.1:28316350-28321901 GCF_008692095.1 Etheostoma spectabile
TGCAACAACTAGTAACGTTACAAAAACTACAACAGCACACCAGATCGAGTTAGACCGGAAACAAAACAGGCACACAGAGGCCAAAGAGTAGTAACGTTACGTTTTGAGTGGATGGCGAGCATGAGATGCTGAAATGGACGCCAATAAGATTCTTCATGGGAAGTTTACTTTTTATAAATTGTGAAATGGTTCCACTGACAAGACCAAAGTGATCTGTGTGTTTTGTCGTTGTGAACTATCATCCCAGCACGTCCAGTCTGAAATACCACTTGATGGCCGAGCACACAGCTGATGCCCATTTTCTCCCCCCCTTATCAAAGTATTTTTTTACCTTTTTATTGATGGACAGTGTTACATTGTGTGAGAGATTATTTGCTCTAAGTGAGAATGTGACGTGTAGAATTGAACATTACAGTAGGCTAAAAAAAACATCTACACAAAGCAATCCAATCCACTTTTCCATGTTGATAAGAGCATTAAAATGAGAAAACAATGATGGGACAAAAAGAAATCAAGGGACATTTAGAATGGATAAAAATGTGTGATTAATTGCGAGTTAACTATGACATTAATGTGATTAAATATTTGAATCGTTTGACAGCACTAATATATACAGTATATATGTGTACACACACACACACACAGACACACACACACACACACACAGTACACACACACAGTACACACACACACACACAACCACACACACACACACACACACACACACACACACACACACACAGGGCTGCTGTCACAGTTCATTCAAGCATACATGCTCTAAGTGCACAGGCCAGGCAGCATTATGTATGTTACACTTTGCCTTAATAGATGCAATCCAAGTCCCACATTCCTCCAGGCTAAATGGTATTAAAAAGCACACGAGACCAGTGACATTTTTAATTTGATATGCAGCATCCATCTTAGCACATAAGAATGCTAAAAATATATAGTGAAAATGTCATAATCTGTGTAATTTCTTCTATTTAAACCAATAACTATAATTTGTTCAGAAAGGGTTGTTCCTTTTAGACACTGAGATTTTGCATTTGGAACCTATTTTTGTGAGTGTGTTTGAAACGTACTCAAGTCAAATGAAATTCAAGTTGTTATGTTTCACATCCAGAGACACACAGCTACAAACTAACAATTCCTGCCAGTTGTGAGCACATCTGGGTTGTGCACACAAGGTAAACATTCTTAACGCAGAGGACAGAGGGGATACAATTTAAAAAAAAGAAAATTACAAAAAAATACATTGCACAATAAAAGGTCTGATGCCTCTGTCCCCCTGCGCTATCAAACAGAGCAATGTGTCCCTGCTGTAGGCCTGGCCTCTGGGTGCCAGGGACAGATATAAAAAGAAACAGATCTATAAACCTGCAGTATCAGGGCCTAATTGAAGCAGGTCTAGCATGCAGGAAGGAAAAAAAAAAAAAACAAAAAAAAAAAAAAAAAAAAAAAAAAAAATCGACATGACAGGCATCAGCCACGTGTGACAAGCTGTATCGGTTTGTCTGGGTCTTCCGGCTAGGAGGAGTTACACTGAAAGTGACGAGGACACGCATGCGCCCTGCACAGCTCATTTATACTGTTTTGTCATTTCTTTGTTTAACAGTGTATGAAATTGTTGTGGAGCTTGTGGAGCCCGGGGAAGGCAGAGCTCGTCAAAATGACAGTAGAGATTGTGGTACCAAATCCTGCTTGAATAGCGAAGCCCCAGCAGTGTGAATTTTAAAATGTCTGCTTGGGATGCCCTAGCATCCCAGCAGATCAGCAATGAAATGTGTTAAAAAAAAAGGTGAGAAACATCTACAACAGATGTCTAGTGGATGTTTCCCATAACACTTCCTCCTCCTCTGACATGGTGAGCTGTCTCTCTTCTATTCATATGCTAATGACAAATCAGGCTGTCCAATCCGGAAGCATTTCCAACAACTTTGATTTTTTTTTTTTCTTCAAGCAATCAATTTACCCTGGAGAGAGAGAAAAGCTTAAAGAGTCACATAAGAGGCGAGCTGGAGAAAATGGTGATATGAACTGGAAGAAAAGACAAAAAAAAAAAAAAAAAAAAAAATACCAAGACGGAAAAGAGGCAGTTGGGGAATAGCTGGATAATGTAGGTATAAACACACAAGTCTATGCCTAGGAAGGCTTGACTGAAGCTCATTCTCATCTAAGCTGAGTTTCCCCCACTGCAGGAGGGACTTCCAACACCTTCAGCTGCAATATAAATGTTAATAGAGTTCAGGGAAAGAAAACGAGGTGTAAACAAACAAATGTGGTATTCCATGCTTTGGGGCAGCAGGAGGGCCCTGCCATTGAGCAGTATGTCTGCACTTGCGTGCATGTGTGTGTTTTCATGTGCTACGGGAATGAGGATAGAAGAGGGAATAAAGATGGGGCTTCTCACATACTCAGTATGAGCTAGGCTGTAGAGGACCTCCAGCGGTGGAGCCCTCCCAAACCCTTCCTAAAAACTCCAGAGAGACTGCCATAAGACAGCCAGATCATTTTCGACATCCCAGAAAAAGACAGCTTTGAGGCTGAGAGCCACCCCAAATGGAAATCTACTGTCACTCCTGCCACTGGAAACTACACACACTGAGCATCCAAAACCAAAACAAAACTAGGTCTCATTCTAAATTGACTGCTTTCCTAAAAAATGTCAAAGTATATCAGAGATAAAGTATGTATCGGTTTCATATAAGGCTCTCCTGTGTACTGCTAACAGCCATTTACAGTGCACAAAAGCAGGCCTGTGAAACAGAGAGAGAGAAAGAGAGAGAGATGAAGGGTAGGTGGGTGGTAAACACTCACATCCTTATTCTAAGCAGACAGGCAGCCGCTACTCTCCGTCCTGACTTGTTCAAAGGGTTGGCAACCTTCAGACCAATTAGACATCACAGGGCAGCAGGCACAGCACCCGGCTTTCATATAAACGTCTCTCCATGCATTTTTAATCAGCTATAATTTAAGGATTTAAATAAAGATCAAATTCTTCCGGCTGCACTGCGAAGAGGTGTCTGCCTGTGTATGTGTGTGTCTGCATTTTTATGCAATCAAATGGAAGTGAGTGAGCATGAATGTGTTCATCTGTTTGATTTACTGTCGTGTCGTTCCCCCCCCCCCCCCCCCACCCTCATCCTTAAGTCTTCCTCTTCTTCCTCTCTCGCTTCCTCTCCCCAATCCCACCTGCCAGTGTTATAAGCAGAAGCCCGGCAGGTTGTCTAACCCAGAGCAGAAAATTTCCTGACTGACTGGTTGACTGGTTGACTGGTTGGCTGGCTGAGTGGCAGAATGTGAAGAGCAGGAGACAGATCTGCAGGGAATCACTGACAGATGTAATTAATGAGGTCATACTTGGAGTTGGCAGTCCCCTTCATCTCCAATTCCTGCCGATCACAACTAAACACACCTGCAGCTCGAACACAAGAAAAAAAAAAAAAAAAAGACAATACCCTTGACAGTGTGAGAGAAACAGAAACTTGGGCAGTCATTTTTAGAACACACTGTCCCTTTGGAATCTGAGATAAGATTTTACATGGCACGAATGGCAAAACATTATCTAACTGCGGTGACACAAAGTAAAATATGTGAGTGGCTGAACTTTAGTTGGTTTTTCTTTTGTAGATATTCCAATCAACAAACCTTTTTTTTTTTTTTTTTTAAATACCATTTTTGACATGCAACATGTCTGACAAAAATCATCAGAATTGCAGATTATATATATATATATATATATATATATATATATATATATATGATATATATATATATATATATATATATATATATATATAATATATATATCTTGTCTTTTTTCTTTCATATTCTGATTCTCAGAGGTAACTGGGCAGCCTGGAGTTATGATTTATTGTATGCGGAATGTGGTGTTTTTGGGGTCCAAATTCCCATTTTTGGTTTTGCAGTTTATTTTTTTCCTGTTGATTTTAGAAAGAAGAAAAAAAGGCTTGAATCAACAAAAAAAACTTTTTTTTTTTACATTGGCAAAGCAATCCCCAGAAACCTTTGAAGAATACAAACAAAATTACATAAAAGTATTCCTCCATTTCCTACTAGAACCATATAATACCGTCTCCTGGCCTGGTTTCTAACTTCATGCAGCAGAGTATTTATTACCTGTAAACACAGGGAAAACAGGCCTTGTCACGTTTCACTGGGGCTCCCTCACTCATCACTAACATGTGAAAATATGTATTCAGGTCAAAGATTTCAGGCCTCCCCTCGAGACCCCGTCAGTCTCCAGCCCTCCTTAGTGCAAGCAAGCAAACAAACGCACGTACTAAAGGGCACCCGTCGCTTAGCAAATACTGTATACTCAAAGGAAAACACAGGAATACATGCACACACAGTCCATTACGCACAGGTATGGTCATTGTTTGCAGGAGCATGTGTGTGCATTTACACGCATTACATTTCCCACTTTTTCTACACACGGGGCTGACCAGCCTAATACAGCTTCAATGGAACACTTAATCACCCTGAATACAAAAGGAGAGCCTTGGCAATGTTTTTATTTACCTATCACCTCTTCAGTCTTGCATAAATAACTAATACTTAATAAATAGCATCATCGTGTCAGAGAGATTTCGGCTGCATGGCCTCCCCTGCAGATCCAAGCTATTTTTTATTTTTTTCCCCACTCTGAACTTTTATCCTTACTTGTTTTGCATTTGTGCCTTGCTTAGCATAAAGGGATCCAACCTATTTTGAAAACAGCGTTCTGGTGACTCTCAAGGATGCATTTTTCCAGGGATGGTTTAGGTACACTCATCCCTTCAGTTTAGAGGGAATGGCAAGCTGTAGCGAATTAAAAAACCCTTTTGACTGACCATCTTTGCCCTACAGCGAGGTATTACCAACCTGATTAGAGTGGTCTATTTTAGGATGGCAACACGCTTATCTACAAGGCACAATCAATCACTGAATGGCTGGACGAGCATGTATATCCTATACAACAGTCACAAGCAACAAGTCGGAATTCAAAAGGATGCTCACAGCAGATTTTACACTGTTTTACACATAAACAGCCTACTCCAGTTTCTAATGATTGTTTTAAAAGTCACATTCATTTGACAAGATGCTATTGTTTGTTACCTTTTTAAATATTGTATTCCAATTGCATGAACACACTTGTTTACACATGCAAAAGTTATCACTGTTATCACACACTAAATAAGGGTAAACCTGATGATTAAGCAGTTACACGTATTTTGATATAAATATAAATGATATTATGACAGCAGTGACCTTTAAACATTAACTACCTTTACCTTATCACATTTGCAGCTGTTCTTTTCTTTCTAACAAAGAGTCTGATTGTAGGGCTGGGCGACATGGAGAAAATCAAATATCACGATATTATTGACCAAATCCCTTAATGTTGACACACTATATTGTGATATTGTGGCGTTGACACTTGGTGCTTTCACAAATTATTTACACAGTGAGACTTTTGATAAATAATAATCAGTTACAGTCTGGTAGGTTAAGCAAATGACTTCACTTTACTGTAATGCAGCCTTTAAAA
>NC_045745.1:28321911-28361133 GCF_008692095.1 Etheostoma spectabile
AAGACAACACTTATGCCATATTACGATATCTAGTCTCATATCACAATATCAATAGAATATTGATATATTACCCAGGTCTACCTTATTGTCATTAAATCTCCAATCAAATGATCCACAAGCTGAGCTTTTGTTGCACCATTATCATAGTACCTCATACCATGCCCAAAAATGTGAGCTGTCCCTTGGTGTTGGAGGTTGTTTTGGCCCTTTTGGTGTGTAGCAGCGCTCCAAACACACTGGAAGCACTACAAAAAGCTCGACAGTAGAGTAATTAAGAAATGGTTTTGAACATGATTACCAATTTTTGTTAAAAGTAAGAAGAGTTATCCTCTAAAAAGCACTAAAGATGAGTACAAGGGAGGTCTGCCCCGTTCAATACCGCTTATTTGTCTTTTCTCGTCTCCTATTTCACCCATCTCGTCTTTTTGATGATGAAACACTTACCAGGCACAGAAACACATTTCGAGTGTTATCAATGTTTTAACAAAGCCTTGGCCTTGGCATTCAAACGTGCTGCTTTTTACTTTCATTTTTCACACTCCACCACAAAGAGCAGTGTCATGTTTTATCTGACCATCTCAAACAAAACCACTCTTTTTTTTGCAACAAAACAAACACACACACACACACACACACACACACACAAACACATACAAACGCACGCGCACACGCACACACAAATAGGATTCAACAAAATAAAGAAAAATTCTACCTAATAGCCAAAGAAGAGCTTGATGTGTCTTTTAGTGGAAATACGGTTATTAATAAGGTTATCGTGCCCTTCTAGGAAAAGGTTGCCTTGAGATGTCATGGCAACAGCCTTCGGAGAAAAAAACTAAATCAATCAGCACTTAGGGTGGATGAGATCGAATGACATCACAAAGGACTATACAAAGTCTTTAAATAATGACATGTGGCTGAAATGGTAGAGACCTGAGTTTCACCTGCACTCAGCTCCCTCCCCCCAGGCTTTCCCCTTTATTCCTCGACCCTTATATAGAGCGATTTCTTTCACTGGGAAAGACACTGGTTAAGCCCTCTTGACTATACCTAAGTTATTTATAGACAGAGAGGTTCCACAACAGATATGCATTGTCCAAAGTAGGAAGAAGAAGGATGATAACTGGTCATTTAAAGCCTAAGGGCAGAACAACTTTCACTACAACAAATCAGACTGACTTAATGGCTAATCCCTTTTGTTCACAAGACCCCAAATGTTGCAAAATAGACAATGAGACTGTATTAAATGCTCAACAATGGGGTTTCTAAAGTACGATGAATCCCACAGGGTCTACTAAAGTTAGAGGCTGTTAAGGAATCTGTCCATTGCTCGGTGATGAATGATGTGGTACCCAGCGCACTTTAGCAATGATAGCTTATACCTCCATTAGCCTGTAACTACAGAGAAAGGGTCAGAGAAAACGGTGAACTCCCTGGCAACATACAGAGCATGGGGCTGGCTGCAGTGGCTGGAAAGATTCATTAATCTAAGATGATGAGTCTTGGTAGGTGTAATTAGGCCTCTAGACACAGAGAACCTCACTAGAGTTGTGTTTAAGCCCTTTATGGCAGAAAGAATTGTCCCTGATGTGCTAGCAGTTGTTAGCTTTGAAACAAATAGAGCAATGGAGCTGAGATACCGTTGTTTACAAGCATGTCTCAGTATTTTCCTTAGGTGCTACACTGGGTCTGTGGGAGTTAATCATTCATTGGTAGTGGGTGGCTTTAGGACACAAATTCAACTCTTGCTGGCACCGGAGCCACCAGCATCACCCACACTTTCTATATATAACTCTTTTCCATGGCTAGGCCATTTGTGGAGCAGAGTTCACAAGGACACTTGCCTGAGGAGATTTTTACTCTAACATTGTTAGCTAGACCTAAGGAAACAGTCAAGACTGTCTTTAATAAAAAAGATTATATTGTTCTCAAGACGTTCTACACTTTAGTGGCCACATGACCAGTGTCAGTGGAATGTGTTATTGGGCATTTCTGCAAACATCATGTAGATTCACATACATAATAAAACTCTAAGGGGAAGCAAAGAGCTAAGGAAAGCAAATAAATTATCTTCTTACTCATTTAAAAAAAGAAAGGAAAAAAAACAGGTACTAAAAGTGATATTTGACCACCAGGAGGCAAAAAGACTCCAAAACAACATTACAGCAACACAGCTCTGATTTATTACAGACACTCAAGTTCATAAGGCTGAGAAGCAAACAATTGCTCACTTAAACATCCTGCAATAACAGAGCAAAATAAGCGTGCCATTGGAATCCTTTTTTTCTAGCCATCTGACAAATGTTTAATACAATCTGTAAGTAGTAGAGCAGTCCAATCTTTATACTATATTCCAGCACACTGGATTTAAAATGAAACCCGAACTGCTAAAGACCAGACTAAAAGACAGCATGTACAGTACATAGGACATGCCTATATGACATTTGCAGCTAAAATACATTACAGACGGCATGACAGAGCATCAATCATTTACTCTCGTGACACAATGCACATTATGCTGGGAAGCACAGCCATTTAGACTTGTGCATGGAAAACAACATCCCGTCTTATTTTCTTCTGTGTGATGTTGTAGCAATTATTATAACTGACGATAAACTGAAAGAGAACAACTCTTAAACCAAACAGAACATTCTGTACCAAACCGTTTGAGAGAAACACAGGTACACCCTTAAAGGTCCCATGACATGGTGCACTTTGGCTGCTTTTATATAGACCTTAGTGGTCCCCTAATACTGTATCTGAAGTCTCTTTTATATAGACCTTAGTGGTCCCCTAATACTGTATCTGAAGTCTCTTTTATATAGACCTTAGTGGTCCCCTAATACTGTATCTGAAGTCTCTTTTATATAGACCTTAGTGTCCCCTAATACTGTATCTGAAGTCTCTTTTATATAGACCTTAGTGGTCCCCTATACTGTATCTGAAGTCTCTTTTATATAGACCTTAGTGGTCCCCTAATACTGTATCTGAAGTCTCTTTTATATAGACCTTAGTGGTCCCCTAATACCGTATCTGAAGTTTCTTTACCAAAATTCAGCCTTGGTGCAGAATTACAGCCACGAGAGCCAGTCCCACAATGAGCTCTCCTTAGTATGTGCCATGGGCAAGGTGAAGGCTGGGGGTGTGGCCTTGACCAACTGCCACTTTGCTCGTTTGAAAGCCATGTCGTCTCTCTCTCATGGGCGGGCCAAATTCTCTGGGCGGGCAACGCAGAGAAAGGAGAGGTAACCTTGCCCCGTATGAGGTCATAAGGGGCTAGATTCCAGATTGGCCCATCTGAGCTTTCATTTTCTCAAAGGCAGAGCAGGATACCCAGGGCTCGGTTTACACCTATCACCATTTCTAGCCACTGGGAGACCATAGGCAGGCTGGGGGAACGCATATTAATGTTAAAAAACCTCATGAAGTGAAATATTCATGCCATGTGACCTTTACTAAACGGTCATAAGCTGTGGTGCTTTTTTCAAAATAAAAACTTTCTACACTCAAAACAGCTCAACTTAGCAAGCGACAGAGCTGCTCTGTATTTGCATGTTGTTGACAGGCAAAGCGTTTGATCGTGTATCAATTAAATGGAATACACTTAATAGTGTGCATCCTCTTTGGTAGGAATGACTGATTAATCTGAAAGCATAAATAAATATGAAAACTTGCTGATGACACTTACGTGAGAGCTGCTCTCACAGCCCTCTTAATAACCGCTTCCAGCCGTGCCCTGCGTAGCACAACAAGCCACAGCCGAGTGCACCAATTGGGGACCCATTCCTTAAAGAACAATTAACAGGGCTATTTAAAAAAATCACCCGGCCCACACACTCAATTAACACAACCCACTTTTGCACTTTCCCCTCCATTTTGTCTGAGAATAGCCTAGTTGAATTGGAACGATTAAGCTGTGTTGGTGATGACTGCATCACGGTAGACCCTCGTGCTATTCCCATAGCAGCCACTCGGTTTGTCCGTAGCTTTAAAAAGGAAAGATTTAACAGCTTCAGGGATCACCCATCAAATGTGTGTCTTTCAGGGGTCTAAACGAGATGTAATTACTGTCTTCTTTTTTCTTCTAGGACAAGACTGTCTAAATACATCTGTTATACAAATGAAGTTGAACAGAACAGAAAGACGGAAGCTGGAAGATAAGAGAGCAGCTGTGCAAATGTGTATTTGAAACAGAGGAAGAAAGAGCAGTCTGGTTTTACAGTTGCTTCCACTGCACCTTGATGTTGGGTAACTTGAAAGCTTTGAATCAATATTTAGGGTCATCAAAAAATCATCTTAAAGTCTTGTGCTGTGTAATAAAACGTTGCCTGTCCTGTACATATGTATCATTAAACACTTTGTCAGAATTGAATGGCAATCAGTTTGGCGTACAATGAATCCACTACAAAAATGCTTCCCCTATAGTGCTCTGTAAAATGCAAACGCAATGTCCTAAAAATAAACTTATCTTGCAGCTGTCATTATCATCGGGAACACTTCAGCAAATAACAGACTCCGTTGTGTGTATGTAAACAATGAAAAGCAAAGGAAGAGGAAAAAGATAACATGCAACAGGAATTCTATCAAGAGGCAGGGTGGGATGAAAATAAGTGACTGAGTTTATGTGGGGAAGGACAATAAGGAGCTTTGAAGCTCTGAGATTACAGATAGGTAGCTGATGGAGCAAACTGGGGAGGCTGGATGTTACGGCAGCAATGTAGCACATACTGTGCACTGGCTCCGATACTCACTCTTCTGGAAATACATGTAGGACACGGCTTCATCAACCCCCTAGTGGGATGCAGCCATTACATTAACACAGCTCACCTAGCTGGCAGAGAGACAGGCCAGCGCCTTTGTTGCAGTGCAAGTTCATCCTTGTCCCAAGCCAGTACTTTGGCCATCTATCATCATGAAATGACTGAATATGTTCCTACTTGGATTGCATAATTAGATCAAATGAAGTAACTGTAATTGCTGGATGCAATTATGTCCAATATAAAAATGGCAGACTTTGGTTTTTTTTTTTTAGATCAATTGCAAAACATTGGTCCAGATGACAATATACAAAAAATTACAATACACATAAAATGACAACGACTTGTATGGATGTTCAAAAGAACACTGAGAACAATTGAGATCACTGCATGATCAGCTGAGGGTGAGTAACAGATGTATCTCAGGACATCGAACTCATCGTTCACAGACCACTCTGCATGGAAAGGTTTGAAGAAGAGAAAAACTTAAGAGAATGTTACACAACTCTTAAAGCCCCCTGTGACTGAAGTGATTAAATGTCTATTTTAAATTGAAAATTCTAGTCTGCTTGCATGCACAACACAATAAAAGTCCATACCAAAACTGTCCTGATCTTGCGAGATGGTAGCAACCGGAAAAACCCCAAAAAGTGAGTCGTTCAAAAACTCTCTTTTTAGTAACTCTGTGTACACAAACAATGTTCTCAATGCTCAAGTTCATGTGTAGAGCCGCTGGTGATACTTTGTGCAAAGTTTCAGTGTTTTCAGCGTTTGTAGTGCTTTAAAAATAGCGATTTTGATGTGATCCGAGTAGTGCCCCTAGCTCTCCCATTCAAAAGGCCATTTGACCCAAAACAAAAATCCGGTAAATCTTAAAAGTGGCGCTTCCTCCTAATTAGGCTTTTAAACAAAAGTTTGACTCGGGTACATTCACAAGAAGACAAGGTTGCATTTTGCCAAGAGTTACGCTTTATGCCTATACGCCTGAAAGGGTTTAATACACCCTGCTGAAAGCACATTTAAGCACATTGGAACCCTAGCACTAAGACAACAGGCCACTTGCCCTTTATAGGATGAGCTCAATGGCCTGAGCACATACATCCAGATTTAACAATACACAATAAATGAGTGGAGAAGCCTGGTATTGAGCCTCTTCTTATTGCATGTATTATAGCTTATTACAATTAACCCATACCATCCGTAACATCTCTCAGTCCCTGTGCTGGTTTGTTTATTTTCCCCTGGTTCCATTAACGCATGAATGTCGCATATAAAGGAACTATTCTCCTCCTATAATTATTCCTAACAAACTCCTATACTAAACTTCTTTACAGAGTCCACACAAGTGCAATCAAATGGATTACATTTTCTGATTAATCTCTAACAAAATCTACCGACCACTCATCAAAGCCCTTCAAGTCCTGTTTTTTGTTATGCAATAAGAATTTCTAAGTCCACTGTGGTCAAAAACCTCTCAAAATGATCATGCAGGCGGATTGTTTGCAATACAAAAAGTCATGATTGAAAAAGATTGCTGTTCTTTCTTTGACCCCAATCAGCAGTGAAGTGTTATAACTTTGTTTAATGTCTCAAAATGACCCGGAGATTCAGATTTTATTTTTTCTTCCACTTTTTACTGCAGTAAGCTGTGAACAAGCTTGTTTTAAGTATGGCTAAAGACAACAGTTAACATGAACACAGAGGTGCACACATGCAATCACATATAAACACACTTTGAAAAAAAGTCTGAGACTGTAGCTGTACCATTAGCCTCGGTGTGACTCAGGGTCAGCAGTGAGTGCTTATGAGAAGGGCAGAGAGGGAACTCTAGACCATGGGTTCAAATAACAAACTCACACCGCAGGTGGTGTTCAGCTGCAGTGTACCCCTGGGCTCTCTGCAGCTTGCATGAGGGCATCTGCCATGTAAATGAATCAACTAATGAAATGGAGAGAGACTAGTGCAGAAAAGATCAGACTGAGGCCGGTTTTATAAAAAGAAAATGGAGTTTAAAACACAGGACATGGGTTGAAATATCAACATAGCGCCGTAACGATGTACAATTTTCAAGTGCTGGGTCACAAAATGATTATTGCTTAGCTGATGTTGTCTTTGTCAATAAAAGATAAGTCCTGAGCAGTGAAGCAAGAAACTGAGCCATGAAGTCTGCTCTCATTGTGGTAGCATCATTGCTGGGTATCATATCACCATCTGACATCACTTGGATACTGAGGTTTTATCTTATTGAACTGGGAACACGGTTGAATCTTGGGAGCTCAATGTATCCAAACTGGAAACATATAGTATAGACTGCATCGGAGTCATTTTCTCATGGTACTAATATGACTTTCACAAACAAAACACAGGATAATATTGATACATAGAAAGACATTTGTACAAACTGTTAACATTTATAGTGGTTAATAAGAAGAGAGGGAACTACAACTCCTAAGCAAGTACAAGGCAATTTTATTATCCCTTCAGGGAAATTCTGCCCACCATGTGCGATAAAACCAGGACACTGCAGATAATACAATAAAAAAGCAATTTACATTCACCCTCACTCAAACTCAAATGTCACCCAAACACTCATTACAGCATGCCTTGGGTCCATATTTGACATGCATGCAGACGGATATGCCCTCTTTTGTGTTGGATAACATTAGAATTCAAAAAGTCTACGTTTAATTTGTCACGTGAAGCTCGGTAACAGAAAATGTTAACGCACAAAAGAACTTGAAGGAAAATGAAACAGTCGAGTTCTAACACAATTACAGCTGTAACCTAACTCCAGAGAGAACAGGTTATTATTCTCTGCAGTATAACCAAGTATATTGTTCATTATACACAAGCTATAACAAAATACAGGCGATAGGCTAAGTCCAGCCAGAGGTAGTGGTGTTGGGCTCTGGAGATACTCACTGCAGTTGGAATTTTCATGTTGGATTTAAATGATAGGACGCAAATTGAAAATCGGTAAAATGGCCCTTTTATGAACTGTTGGACCATTCATTTACTTCCTCATTCCACTTCCAAATTAGGCCGTTAAACTGTGTTGGGACAAAAAAATCAATATGGTTTTATGTTACAATATTTCCTCTTGCCTAATGTCATCGAAGCACTTGCACCACATATCAATATTTTCATCAAACTAAGAGCGCTCTAATTGGATTTTCTCGCATTTGAGCTTGCTACTTTTTGGGCTTAAAGCATCACTAACTCATGACTCCTCCTTATAGTGCTTATCAGACTGATGATGAAAGAGTGCAATGAAGCTTGCAGCTAAGAAGGAAAACTGTGGAAATGACATACTGTGGGAAAACAAAAATCAGGCAAAACAAAACATATCGAATTAATGCCAAATTCATGACCTAAAATTTGTATTTGCACATCTTGCATGTCTCAGTATTGAACTAAATGCGCATGTTGTGTTCAAGCCCATGGCACTTTTTCTTTCACTGTAGGTCTAAACAGGCAAAAAAATGTGTGAAAACACAGCAACAAAAACACAGTCTTAAACCTGTTCTTACAAACCACACTTTAAGCCAAGATTGTGGGCCTTGTAGTGCCATTCTGATTACATTTTAAGATCAGACTTAGGATTTGCTGGCTCAGCAGATGTGAGGGTTAGTGCCAGAAGTTGGCATTTCTTCTTATCTTTTAGTCTGTTGCCTCACAATTAAGTTGCAGACCAGCCGCGGCCTCCATGTCTGGAATGTTTTGCTCATTATCTACGTATGGCTCATCTCTTGTGTGTGCACAATAAGGGAAAAGGAAATCTGCTAACGTCTGTCATATGGTATGAAAGGCTTCTCATTTTCAAAGTCTATTAAATCTAATAAACCAATAAATAAATAATAAATATATAAAATAGCAATTTCCTGAAGAAACAGCTGTGGATATAGTTTTAAAGAAAACTGATATCATCTTGACAGGCAAATTTCCTCTCCAATAAGGCAACCACATTCCAAATGAGGCATTTCTATACAAAAATAAGTTGCAAATTTATTAAAGATTTTAAATCCTAGGTCTGCCGCTTTATTTGAAATGCCTAGCTTAACACATCACCCTGACAGTGGAGTCGATCTAGTGTGAGATGACTCTCAATTTGTGGTTCATATATGTATGAAAGATCAATAAGGAGACAAAACCATCCGTGCAGGTTTATCTTGAAACTGTCATCAAACACATTTGGTTTCTCTTTCTGGTTCTCAACCGCGTTTAACGTGCATTTAAAGTAGGTTTTATTAGCATTGACAATCAACATAGGGAAATATGAAGCAAACATTAGCCCCATTATTACAAACGTCAGACATTCTACTGATCATCCAGACTTTAGCATTTGGCCTGTTTGATTACAGCTATTAACATTTGCGTGTATTTCCCAGTAATCAAACACTGTGTGACAAACTAACTATTTGTACATTGTGAGCGGAGCTCTAGGTTACTCTACACACTGTATGCTCATGTAACATAGCAGAAAACACTCCAAGTGAGCTAATAATTTAGCTCCTGTTTACATTCTAACAATGTGAAGAGCTGCACCCAGACAGACTGGCTCAGTAAACAAAGACAACAGCACATGTTCTCATTACCAGGATGCGTGAGGGAGGCCAAGGCATAGAAATTAGCAAGTAAAACTGCAAGGAAAGCAAACCAACCAGGTTATCTGCTGTGTTTGGCACCCACTGATTTTAATTTCAATATTACCATACAAACAACAAGAGAGGAGTGGATTAGACGATAAATGCACACTTCAGCCTCTCCACACACAGTGGTTTATGTGTTCATGACAGACCAGCTCACCGTTCTTTACTCTATTCTAAGTAAAGCATCGTAGAAGAATAAGTCCATTCTTCTATCGGTTTCCAATTTTTCGAGGCAGGGTTATACACACACACACACACACAGTATGAGGGACAAAGCCTCAAGAAAGAAAAACGGTAATCCCCATAGTCACACCTGCTTATCCTCACATGCCCCCCCCCCCAGGGCAAACCGACAAACCTTCACCTAGATATAGTCGGTACACTATTCAAAACCACAGTGTCAATATCTGTTCCGTTTGTGTGGATGTGCACACACAAAAGGTTTCTCTTCTCCAGCTGTCTTGTTTTAATTGCAATAACAGAACATTTATAACATCCTGTACATTCAACTCCAACCTGCTCTCTGATAAACCAATCGTATGGGAAACCCATCTACCATGGCTGTTTCCACTTAATGCTGTGGCCAATATCCTGCCAAGCCTCCCAGCATAGCATTGTTGTATATACAGTAAGTTTATAGCTGCCTGAGGTTAACTGCTAAGCACCGCACAATGAGTATGTGAATAATGTGCTCTCTTCTCAGATCATGCTCAGAGCAAGCTACAGGATTCCACTTCTCGCCCCTCACTGTTTCAATATTGCCCCTTAGACAGAGAAGCACATAAGCTTCTGTGGCTCAGTATCCACCATGGTGGGTAGATTTTTAATAGCCAGACTGAATGAAAAGAGAATCCAACAATTTTCAAACAATGATTGCTTTGACTATTAACAAAGAGTAGCAGCATCCGGTAGTGGCTGGCTTTATTTTGAATCTGAACGGTTTAATCTTATGAACATCAAAAAGGAATAAATATTGTTTAGAGAATATCACAACCCCCCAAAAAACTAAGAAGAGAAACTAAGCCTGAGTTGATTGATGAGACAAACTCTAATGGCAAGTTAAACATAGCCAATGGTGCATCCTTGTTGTGCAATTATGCACTTGATATGAACAATACGGCACAATTTTCGAAATCTATGTTCACATTTTGTCAATGCGCAATTAACAGTTTTCTTTTCGACACATGTCAAAGTGTTAGAGAGGAGCCAGCTTAAAGTCATATCAGATTTTCTTAGATAAGCCAAGCCGACATTTATCCCCATCACATATCACACTATAAACTACAGCTGAGTGAAAGTGCGGTGTGCAGAGCACAGTGCTATTACACAGGCAGACACCCACCGCATCATTTATCCTGCCCATAAATCAGCCCTCTGCTCTACTACACTACCTGCTCCTCTTGTCCCAGCAGATCTCACTGACGTATCATTATATCTCATATACCTCCACTAAAATAACCTCTACTGAGCCTAAGAGCCTAGGATGTGTGAACAGCAGAAGCTGTACCGTCTCTCAGTCTGTCTGCTTGGATGATGCTTTGCATTAGGGCATCAATTAGGCCTCTGATCTATGCTTGTTGTTTTACTGCCTACTATTTTGTCTCTGTCTTGTGGTTGTGATGAGTAATGTTTGGGGTTGTATAACACACCATGTCTTCATAGCAGGTCTAATCTTGTGTCTGCGATATATCACTGCAGGTGAGAGTGCCTGCAAATGAGGACATGCTGTAATAATGAGGATTATTGAAGGGCTGAGCAGACACTGGGTCCTACATCGAGCTCCAGATTGTCTTTGCCGTTTAACTTATGTGGCACTCATGCCTGAATTTGAATTCCAAACAACCCACTTATGTCCCCTCTCCTTCCAGTACATATGTATTTAAAGCTGGACGCCATGCTCTCTGATCCCATCTTGGCTGCGATGAATGGATCGCATCTGCCGCCATGTACACACATCGGGGGCAAGCCCAGAATAAGTGGCCCATGCCTTTCCTGAATGTAGCATGAATTTCATGTCAGTGGATAATCACAAAAGAACTTTTACAGTATATTCTCTTTTTATAGCGCTTTCCCAGTTTATGAATTTATTCTAGGACTGTTATGTCACTGCCTGCCAACATTTGTATTAAAAATGACTGAAGTGTATTTATTCACAAGCGTTTTTGTGAAACTTTAATACAGTTAATGCTTCTTCTTTTTTTTTTTTTTTTTTTTTTTTTTTTTTTTAAACACTCTGAAGATATAAGTGGTGTTTGGTCTTTTCTGAGATGTGACATTTTCCTTTGCTATCTTGTAATGTGCCAGGCGTGAATAGCAGAGAGCAGAAGGCCCACAGGACATGTAAAAGGAGAGAGGGGAAGAGTTTGAGGCGTTTTTTTGTTTTTGTTTTTTTTACCAAGGAGCTGGAATTTAAGGACAATAGGATATTGTAAAAGAAAATGGCAAAAAATTGACAAAAATGGGTGAATGATCAAGTAAAGAATAGAAGCTGCAAGGGTTAACATCTGTAGGGATTAGAGATGCTGCTCATCAGCCAAGCAGGAGGGCTGAGTAATGCCTGGGTCCCCTATCAGCGGGGGCTGAATCAAGGCTCTGTGGAGAAAGGCAGCAAAGTAGTGCAGCACCACTCAGGCCTGTCTAGAGCAGATTCACTGTGTACCCCTTCACTTAGCCAGCACTCAACTTCTGATTCAAGTGACAATGCCAGAGAGAGAGAGAAAGAAAGAGAGAGACAGAGAGAGAGATGCGTTGAAACAGTAGAGAAGAGGTTGTCAGAACTAGAGTGACAGAAAAAGAAAACACACATTTTTAGTGGAGGTGAGAGAAGAGGAAAAAAAAACAAGGACCAATTTATTTTCCAAACTGTGAAAGCTAAAATGAAGAAAATGTACACCTAACACCTACAAATATGAGGACAGGTTTAAGAAAACTCACAGATTTAACTTCAGCACAAAAGGAACGGTTTTATTTCTGCTCAACTCCCGACCACGTATATGCTTTATCTCCCCTTGACTGCCCATGCCTCCCCCATTATTTCTTCACTCTCCCTGGCTCGGCGTCTCTTCCTGTCTCCACTTTGAAGAGCAGCGGTGTGTTTGTCTGAGAGGCTCTTGCATCACACCTGTTTGTTTAAGCTGCAAATGACGCTAGAGACAAAGCGTGCCTGTCTCTGTAGACTGCCCAGATATAGCCTGTGGTTGCCAACAACACAGGACTCCCTCTACCTCTCACCCTTTTCTTCATTCCCACTCACCCTCGCTGTCGTTTTCTCTCTCTCTTTCTCGCTCTCTAACAGGGGAAATACAGAGCATTGAGCCTCAGTAATAAGTCCTACAAGCATAGCAGAGCGCTAAATACTCCCAGAGCACCTCAGCTTAGTCCCATGGATAATACAAGTTAAAAACACTAAGTGCACATGCACTCTGGCTTGTTTAACTGTGACTTATCACCCCAATACCAGCAGCCTATCATGAGACCAGTGAAAAAACCAAGGCAATCATTTCCAGGCAGTGTATTATCATCTATAAATAAAGTACAGGGTAAAAGCCACCAAAGTCTGGATCACAGTGCATAGCAATAATCCACTGTGAAAACTATTTACCTATTGCCATTTAGAATCACCTGCGCGCCAGCCTTAGCCAGCACCTTTAGATCTATACCTGCATACAATATGATAAGCAACTGAGATGTGGAATGTATTTACCACAGCATTGTCAAAAGAAAATGCCTAGCACTTCTGATTTTACACTCACAATAGGTTACGGACCAAAGCCCTGCTATCAGCAGTCAACATTATTCTCTCAAATAGACCTGAGAGGAATCCCTCCTTAACCTCTACTGTGCATGTAATTGTTTGGTTTCTTTCCCCTTCTTGTTTTTCAGATGCATCATACATAAGCAAAATTCAGACTCTTTCGCGCGTACACACACACACACACACACACACACACACACACACACACACACACACACACACACACACCACACACACACACACACACACACACACACACACACACACACACACACACAAAGGGAGACTACTGATCTTGTATTTGCCTTGTGGAATAACTGTGTGGGCAAAAGGTGAGGTCAAAGATTAAGGACATAAGTACACCGTCAGGGACAATAATCCTGCTTGTTTTGGCTCCTAAAATGGACTGACCAAGCCATCTCTTTATTGACAGACCTTAAAGTTAAAAGCAGGGGAAGGCAGCCATGTCGACAGAAAAGTCCAGTCAGTGTAAGTGTTTACATGGTATATCAGTCATCTGAGGGCTGGGGTGAACTCAGGTTGAGAGAAATGCTAAATAATCATTTGCTAAAAAAACTATAGTACACATCTTTCTTTTGTTTTTGTTCAATTTAATAATTTTTTTCTTGCTTTGTTTCTTTTTCCGTCTGCCTTTCTGCTGCTCTGTGTGCCCCTCAGCTTTGCGTCTACCTGACAAGAGTGGAATTGAAGTCAGATGTGTTCCCCTGGGGGGGCTTCTCTTTCTTCTTTGCTCGGCTGAAATTTCCACCAAATATTTTGTCATTTTGCCTCCACTGATGGACTAAATCCCAGTGAAAACCAAGTGGGTCTCTTGTACTGATTTAGTTGGTTCGGAGCAGTAAATACCCGTCTTTACTTTACAACTAATGCCTAAATCCAGATTTGTTGATCAGCAAGGGTTGGCAGTGTGTATGTCCATTTCTTAAGGGTGTGGTAGCCTGTGATGGGAAAAAAAAACATATTTGCTCTGCTCGCATTAATATTCAGCTACAACATTTGCTCTGATACTGTAGCCAACTCAAGTGTAAATAAACCATTTAAGAATTTTTAACATGCAACCGTTCCCATGCGGCTTGACATTTAGTGACTGGGCAGGTCGATACATTCAAACAGCACATTATACGATTTATTTCTGTGCTGAAAAAGACAGGAGTAACAAAAGTTTAAGACCACACAAAAATGGAGGAATCTTTTTTAAAGTGCCCGTATAATGCAGAAAAAATAATATCTTTTTCTAGGATTTGGGGTGTTTTTTTGTGTCTCTGGTCCACACATACAAACTTGAAAAAACGGCTTTCTACATCACTAGCCAAGACGAGGAGGTTAACTGTAGCACATGCTAATGCTAGCATGCTAGCTCGTTCTCAATGGCAAAACACTGCTACAACACACACTATTCTCCATAATCTACAAAAGAACTACTTCCATGTCCCTGTTCTGCAGGTATTCCACAAGTGCCCCTGGTTTAATAGAAGTCTCCCAACTAATCCTGCCTTGTACTGACCAAAGCTGGAGAAAGAGTCATCTAGCTGATGGGAGTCTTACCGAGCTACTGCACATGTGCAACTCCCAACAAGGCTAGTATACAACTGAGACCTAAACACACAGGGTGAAAACCGGATCTGCAGCAATGTGCAGTACAACAAAAATATGATATTTTTTGAAAATGAAACCATGTAAACCTATTCTAGTACAACCTCATTATACAATTATGAACCTGAAAATGAGCATAATATGGGCGCTTTAATGAAGCAAAGTATGTATGTTTTACTTGCTACTTCTAGTAAAGGAAACTCTTTCCATCGAAAATAGACTACAGTTCCAACGAACACAAACAAGCTCTCCACCATCCTTGTCACCACTTCCACATGTTCCTCCATAAATCAATCAAGAACTTCTCCCCAGTGCCTTCTCTCACCTCCTCTCCATGTCACTCCTCATGCACAGCTCTCCCATCATCAGGCTCCATTATTAAACCTTACTTTAAGTTAACTACACAACAGTCTGCTTTTTTGGCTTATGAAAGGTTTTTTTTTCCTTCCTTTTAATGGCACAAATGTATCTACATTACTAAATCCAGTTAATATTAATTTGACACTGACAGATTGAATACCCCCAAAGACACTACATACTTTCAAGCAGGAAAGGGCACTGGGGAGAGGGTTATACGTTTCAATTAGGTTTCAATTGCTCCAATCTTGTTATCACTTCAGGCACAAGATGGAAAGACAGGTAGACAGACCCAACTCTGACCACCACCTGCTGTTCAGAGGCCAGACCCCCTCCTCCCCCTCAAAGATGTGGTGAAAGAACTTTGCCCTTCTTCGTCTCTCCTCCTTTCTCTCCTCCTTCTATCACGAGAGTCCTCCTCCATCCGTGACCCTGAGGCAGCGGATACCTGCGACCAAAGGCCAGTAACATGGCAACCGAGTCAAAAGGCCTTCATGCCTGTTGCACGGCAGGGGGCTGGCATTTACTTCCCCCATCCGCCCCGTTTCATCCTCGATGCCCCTAGCCCCACCCAGGAGCCTAATAGAAATCCACTGTCCTTGCTTTCTCAGCTGCCTCCCTCTACCCGAGTTAGAAAAACAATATTCCACAAAAGGCAAGAAAGAGAACTTCCTGTCCTTTTGTCCGTTGTGCAAGCCAAAGCTTCTGTTTATTGCTCTCTGCTGCGTGATTCTTTCTCCTACACACATGAACTCTTTTTGATTGGAGAAAAACATAAACCCTGGTCTGTATTAACTTGGCTCTACGCAGGAAAATGCAGAGTGAGAAAATAAGATTTTGCTATTCAGGGATCCTTCTCATTTCAAAAACATAATTAAGTGAAACAATGTGTTTTTAAAGGCATGTAGTTTAGATGTAGGTCATGGAGGATGTTTGATTGGGTGAATTTCCATACGGCCTTATTTTCAGAAACAGTCACAGCAGAAAGCCTTGTGTCAGAGCCATTCCTTGACCAGCTGCCTGTTGCTTCACAGTATGTGGGGAAGATTTCCTCCGAGGTTTTAAATGGGTCATATTCTGACTAAAGATGTTAGAAGTTATGCTTACACAAATATAATAATAACCCTGACTACCTTGCTTATCAGTGTGATTACAATTTGATCTCATTTTCAGGAAACAAAATTGGTGCATTATGCTTTTTGCAAAGCATTTTCTAAATCTCATTTGTCGTCATGAGGGGTTAAGTTGGGTTGAAATAGCTCCATGAAGTCTTTAGGCAAAACTTTGTTTTTCCTTTTTAGTTATTTAATTTCTACTCTTTTAAAAAGGTGAACAATTTTTGTATGTCACATTAAATAACGTCACTCATACCTGAATGCATTTCTGCATTACATCTTTGAGATCTTACACCCCAAAGAAACATTGTATGTGAAAGCTTGACACTAACAGAAGATCTGAAGATGGTATTGTATCACTGGTGATATTTGCTGAATAATGAAATAAATGGGAATTATAATAATTTTGTAAAGCTCATTAGGTCCTTATAATGCTATAAGAAGCTACATTTGACACAAAGACTGCTGCTGCTAGCTCCATAATGGCAAAACCCATTGCAATCACTCAGTTAAATCAGCCCCCCTTTCCAAATAACAAATCCCAATTTAACTCAGAAATTTAAAACCAAATTACCTAAAAATTAAAGATAATCATCATAATTAACTTTAACAAACCAAAACAATATTTTTGCATTACGATCTGAGGGAAAAAAAAAATCAGTGACAACATTGATCTTCTATGCAAGGTTCTTTTTAAATATTCCTTCCCACTGGAGTTGCCTGGTCTTTTGCATTGTGCGAGTTGGAGAGGACTAAATTACAACACGTAAATATCAATGAACTGCATGATTATTAAGTATGGAAATACAAGACTGTGATATATGATTACCTCTGCTTAATTAGTGCAACACCGGGTGGCAAGAATGCAAATCAAAGACAACAACATCTTGATGCCATTAAAGAGAAACTTGGGCTTGTTGCACTAAAATCATGCATCCATTCTGAATTTGCATATTCAATGTAATCAATGGTGGTGGTGACGCATCAAAGCCTTGGCGTTAACAAACCTCTTGCAGCGATGCAGTATTCGGAACTACAGTAATCAAATGTACACTTCTTTTCATGTTGACGATATACTGCATTATTTACCTGCTTTGCATCAGACCTACTGGGGAACACGGCGCCTTTAGAGAAAGACATGCGCTGTGCTTAAAATCTTGCTTAGGGAGGTGCTAACCCCACCATCTTGTGGAGTTCTCAGTGACAGAGGGAGAAGGACTTGGCCTGAGTAAAGGAGCCAGTGGCAAGCTCATCGATCAAAGACTGGGAAATGTCAGATGCCAAGTACAAGGCAGAAGTTTTATGCGAGCCTCACTTCTGCTAAGCTCACACCTCACGGGCAATTACTATGAATAAGAATACTCTTTGTCACCTGTACAGTTAAGAGAGAAAGTCCAGCCATCAAGCAATAAGAGTAGTTGCTGCAGACATGTGTCACCTATTATATAATACACCTATAATCACCTTGATGCCTACAAAATATTACATCATTTGACATTTAAATAAAAGCTAAATGTGAGGTTTCAAGCAAAATAATAAACAATATCAGTGGAAGCTGATTTTATGTGAGGAGTCTTAAATGTATATTAGCTTATGGACATGCTCCAAGACTAGCAGTAACCAAGGAAAAGAATGGAATAAGGTATTACCATAAATCTGTAATATGTGTAGAATAGCAAAAGTTTGGAATACAGCCCAATATATGATATACAGGGCATATTTCCAGAGAAAATGTCTAAATTGAAACAGTGCTTGAAATGTTTACTTTGTCAATGCTTGTTTCTGCTTAAAATAAACCAATTCCGAAACAATGAGCAGAGGGTCAAACAAAACCAGTCAACCCAAAAATAGACTTCCTTGCAAATACGTTCTTGTCTATGAGAATGAATTCCCCCCTCCCACCTATGTTCTCATCTGAAGCAGAGCTTACTCCTTGGCTGTGGATAAGCACTTCAACAATTACTCAACTAAGAAAAACATTTAGCAACAAAATTAGCAACAACTAGTTTGATCTTGGATATATTGGTAAAAATGCTGAACATGTGATTGTTCCAGCTCCTTACATGAAGGTGAAGATTGTCTGTCTTGTGGGATAGTAAACTGAATTTTTTTTTACTATTCAATGACATTTTATTGACAAAGTCCATAACCGATCTGGAGATTAGTGCCATACACTGCAGTTCTGCTATAGCCTGGCTCAGTGGCTGAGTTGTTCCATAATAGTGGCAAAAAAACGATACAAGCAAAGCCATTCGGTTTCCAGAATATCCAAGCAAGAACAATCTATGCTGAATTTTGTTGGTAGCCATGATGTTGTGGCCCTCCTCCCCACGGGGTTCGGGACTAGTTTGATTTTCCAGCTCGCGCTGTTAGTGGCGAAGATGTTGGTGAAGGAGTTTGCTAAGGCGAACGCAAGCGATGCCAAGCCGACGTCACAACCAAAAGCTAGCGATTGGTTCTGGGCAGATCCAATAGTTTTAAAGTTCAACAGAGTACCCACCTGTACATTGGAAAGGTACGAGAGTCTGGTGGGACCAGGCTAGTCCTGCAACAAACACTTCAAAGACTACTGCAAAAGCACCGATTTCTGTCAAAATTCTTCTATAACCTAATGATAGATTTGAATCCATGAAACCAAACACAAATGTGAGTTTTAGAAATATGATTCAGCCATAATTGTAGACTACTAACAATGAGCAAAAATTAGATTATTTTTATTTTTTATATTATTTTTGGGCAATTTTAGGCCTTTATTTAAAGGACAGCTGAAGACATTATAGGGGGGGGGGGGATTACAGGCAGCAAAGGGCCACAGGTCGGAGTCGAACACGGCCCACTGTGTTGAGGAGTGAACCTCTATGGGCGCCCGCTCTACCAACTTAGCTACTGTATGTGGGCACCCCAAAAATTACATTCTAATAAGCAAAGATTCTTTTTTAAATCATCTGACTAATGTGCTTTTCTGTGAAAAATCTGCCCTGGGCTTACTTTCTCAGGGACTGGCACAGTTTACCTAAAGGCACCTGGAATGTTCCAGAATCTAGCAAATAATTGCAGTGTGAATCCAAATGGCAAACTAATTACTCTGTCCTCTTCTTAAAAACTGTACAGTAATGTAGTACAGGTCCACTTTACTGCACAGGGAGGAGATATTTCACCCTTCATATTCAACATAAACAAGAGGCTGTAAAGGCGAGAGTAAAGGAGAAGAATTACTAGCAACAGGCCAATAAGTAGTTATTAAAGCAGCAAGAAAGAACAAGAAGAGACAGAGGACGATGAGAATGAGAGAGAATTAGGAGCTAGTCTCTTGTTCAAGCCATTGCCTTGCTCATTAAGACTCTACAGTAAGGAATGTGTGTATTGCTCAGTAAATCGATCCATCAGTATGCTGTATTAAACCAGGGGGAGAAACTGCTCTCTAATTACAAACTAATTCGGTGCAAACATAAGTTTTACAAAATACACTAATACATCTACAAGAAGGCATGTTTTGCCTCTTTGCCGGCACTGTGCTCATAACAGCATTCTCCATATGTAATAAGCAACATCAATGAGTATAAATTGAGCATGAGTGTAAAAACAATTTAGGGAGTTTTTAAAGGAAATGTAAGAGATTGTCCCAACAGTAGGACTGTGTTTTCCATTTAATTTAGTAGTAGTAGTAGTTCAGCTCCTATGTTTAATACCTCCATATCTACTAAATATGTAATATAAGAGCTGAGTAAAGATCAGAAAGCTTACAGTCTCTGGATTTCCATTCTGGTAATGAGACAAACATCTCCAGTAAAAAAACAAATAATAAAAACTCACCAGATTGCTGTATGGGTGTACGGTAACACTTTCCCTCAATGAAACAGTTTGTTTCAAAATCAAACAAATATGTGTAGTTGGCATATTTTGGGTACATCCTCTACTGCTGCTCCACAAAAATATAATTTTACATGATTTTTTAAAACAAACAGGCATACAGTATATCATTGATGTTGATCATGTTTGGTTGCTTTGCATGCTCTATTGTCATGTGGTATATTTTAATAAGTTGTGTTCATGATCCATCCTGTACAGTTTAGTTACAGACCCTGAACCATCTCAAAAGCTCAACATTTTCTTTTTACTTTGTGAAAAAGAATTGGGTCTTAAAAATGTAATCGTGCTTTAAAGATTACTGAGCTTTTTTCTGTGTCCATGTCTACTTTTAGTTGCTTTATTGCTTGTTTCTTTTGCTAATGTGTTAGCCTTTAACACGTCTCTTCACAAAAGTGAGTTGAGCCAAGCTTGTGAGGTGCAGCTGAAACCACTCCAGGCTGGACACACACATCATGTCTGTGCTCAACAGTTGGCACCATATTGTAATCAAAGCATGTACGAATTGGGAAAATAAGGGAAGTGTAATGAACGCCACACTCAATGACGGCACGTTTGCAGCAGCAATTGAAATGGCAAAGATATTCTATTAGGACCTCAACAAGCACCTAATTTTATGAAGCACAACCCCACTGAGCTGAATGATGTAATTTGAATATCCTGTCAGTTTAAATGTGGTCGTCTGGGACAATATCGTGGTCGCTGACATTTAATTGGAGGCCAGAAAAAGTTATGGCAGACAAAAGAGGGAGACAAAAGAGAGAAGAGATTTTTTTTGTGACAAACTGACGTTTTATCAAAGAGATAAATAAAAGATGATAAACATGGATTAGAGAAGCCATTTTGTCTGCGGTCCTCTCTCTTTCTAGTACGGGTGTCTTTGAGAAATATGCCTCTAAATTTAGCATCCGATTTATCAAGCCGAGGCAATCCAGGGAAAAGAGGGACTTGGGAACCGAAAGAGCAAAAGAAAGAGACAAGGTTGAAACGTATCTAAAAGACAGGTGCAGCAGACAAAAAGATTGGGGGTAGTGGAGGGGGGGGTGGGGGGGGGCATTGTCTGTGAGATCCTGTCCATCACTTGCCACTTTTAGAATGAAAATACATCTCCACTAATATCCGCCCCCACACACACACACGGAGAAAGATGAGAATTTCAATTAAGCAGGTGAGGAAATTAAACTAGTGTTACAGTTATAAAGTCAACCAAGCATATAAAGACTTGGATACTTCAAAAGGAGGGTGGATAGATGAGTAAGATGGACAGAAAGACAAACTAATTTTCACACACACACACACACACACACACACACACACACACACACACACACACACACACACACACACACACACACACACACACACACACACACACACACACACACACACACTGAAGGTCAAAAGAAGTCCTGCTCTTAGTTTTCTAAATTTCTACTTTCTGTGTACTAACTGTCCACTCTGTGGAGTAAAACGGGATGCCTCATTAAGTGGTGCAACATATAACTACCAATAATGTTAATTAACTCTTCTCCACCATTTACTTTTAATGCATTCATAGATGCTCGTGTTTGCTGTTTTTAATCACCAGTGGAGGTCCTGTCTACTTTATGCAAATGAAGTGCTTCAGACAACGTGACTTGCCACTTCAAGTCTCTGAACTCTAATGAACAAAAGTTTAGACTAGCCAGCTAAGTTGAAATGTTATTACTTCTTTCTTGGTTGAATTATTTTCAGACATGCACCGTTAAGGTCAAAAGAGAGAAAGTTTCTGGACAAGGCACCATGTTTGTCCAATTTAAAAATCGGGGCCAACACAATTCAGTTTACAGACTGCCTGCCGCCAGTCAAATGCTAACTACGGGTCAACTTTTAGTAGCACAGAACTGCATCAAATATAAAGCGTTTTTACTGCTCTGGCTAGTCTCCCTTAACTGCTCTTTATTGCGGTCACCCATTTGCAATGAATGGAATATTGTCATTCACTACTCCGTTTTACTGCTCAGAGTAATTTTGGCTCCTCTCCTCTCCTCTCATGTTAAATGACTGCGCTGAAATTCTCCTTGTTTAGATGCAAGACTTACATGGGATGCAAATGGATCCCCAGTAGCACTGTGTACACCTGACTGCAGGTCTCTTTCTGTGGGGTTTGCACAGTGAACGCTCTACCAAACTGCATCAGCATTTATCACTCTGTCACAACAATAGCTGCAGCTTAATATTTCAAAGGTTAAAGAATTGTTTGGCTGAAGATGACTGCACATGGTGCATGTAGGTGTATACATTCAATATCCATCCATTGGAGGAAGTCCACTACTACATACCTTGTCTATTCATCTGAGGCTGCGGTTTGTTCATTTACCAACACATCACACATCTGCTCAATATTACATGAGAGATTAACTAGTTCCATATGAAGGATTTATCTGAGTGAAGAGGCTTCGTGCACCTGCTTTTCCTAATGACGTGTGTAAGGGCTTCCTCTCTTAGTCAATTAGTCAACTAAGTGGTTGTTAGAGGATCATTTCACTGAGGTATTTTTATTCACCTATTGTTTTGTTTTTCCGAGTTGTGTAAGTCCGTTAGTGGTAATTCTCTCCATGGTCAAAAAACACTGGAGAAAACTTTTAGAATTGTGCGTAATCAATCAAACAATTAATGTAACTAGACTATTATCAATTCATTTTGAATCTCACCATATTTCATACAGAGCATGTATGGATTAATATGTTGTAAATGCCTATATTCATTTGACAAAAGTTTGATGAGGAAAGAAGGTGAAAATAATGTGGCGCAATATAAATGCAAAGCCAACAGAAGGTCAAAGTTGGACTAATTAAAAGTGCTATAAAATTGTCTAGTGCTATAACACTGCGGCAGTGTAGCCATCAATTAGAAATCACAAAACGGTCTTAGGCGGTAGCAGTAAAGAAATGAATCTGTCAACACTTTTCATTATTGCATGATAACATGGGAGAAAATTAAATCACCAAATAACTGTTACAAGCTGGACTTGCTTATGCATTACCTCGATTTGATTGTTTCACATTTTCCACTACTTTGCATTAGCAACACAGACAAAGGAGGCTTTTTTTCAACAGAGTGTCACAAGGGTCTTCTCTTATTGCATCAAGGTATAAGCACAGGACATGGTGTAAATGCATGGTACCACCACATATTGAGCATGTAGGTTTGGGATCACATTTTTTGTTAACTTCGCGACCAAAGCTGCTGGAGCAGTGGCGGCACACATGCGGTGCAGACACAAAAGAAAGGTTAAATTGGAAAAAATAAATTATCAGTAGATGTGGAAGAGACCGCTGTCAATGCCAGTCAATTAAATTAGGTTCCCTCATTCCCTTTAAAAGCAATGAGCTCCCCACCATGTGGCAAAGACAGTTTTTCACCATAAATGAAAGACCAAACTGTCTGAACAGAGGGAAACTGTTGATGTCTATGGATGTGGAGAGTTGTGGCAAGCAATTGAAAATGTGCTGCCAAGAAATATGATATTCAATTTCAAGTTGAATTATTGTACTGGAATTACTGAAATCTCACAATTGGCACAAATAAATCAAATCTGTGAACAGCCAAGCTGACATCAACTCTGATAATTGATAATGTCTAGTAATTCCTTCCAATTATGTGTTGGCTTCAATTAACTAGAGAGCATTGCAGTCCTACCTTAAACAGTATTAAACACCTCCTTTTGTTAAAAGATCCGAGGGTAGTGTTGGTGGGTGGTGTAGTCCTACTGAAGGAAACCGAGTTGTATGACAAGGTCACTCTCTCAAAAAAGACTCAGAACTGTCAACAGCTGATGGAAGTGTGGAGGTTATACATTCTTACGTTACCATTTGGTATTCCGTGGAAATAATTGGCACCGTCACACATTTAGTGCAAACACTATCTAGCCAAGGCTTTACTGCTATTGTTAGGGAAAATGTTTAAAGACACGTTGTCTGTCTATAATAACTACTGGTATTGCATTAATTAAAATCAATTACATGCCTGTTGTGCACTTGCTCTTGCTTGCCACTGCTGCACAAAAGTAGCTCTACGCTGTTTAATGTTTTGCCACAAAAAATGGCTGCTTTTGTTACAAGGTCCTTTTTGTTAGTTGCAGCAAAAGCACTCAAATATAACAAGTCGTGTTCGTGACTAGAGAATGGAGCCACAGAAGTATCCTATATGAGGTGCACTTGGAAACATCATCACTCCAGAGACTTTCATTAAGCATGAAAAGCATTTTGACTGTTAAATCTGGCTGTAAAAATCCCTATTTGAAAATTGTTCATCCATATACAATAACACCTACAAGTCAAAAATGGCTCAGATAATCATACATAAAATTATTGGTTTTCATAATGCATCTTTCGTCTCCTTCATTTTTGCATTTATGGTGTGATCATCATGCTCTCAGTCCGTGCAGGCACGGTGTAGATTTGGCGTGGCAATTCGGCGCAAACTCACTCTTTAATGACTATTTACACACACTCGCATGCATACATACTCAATCCTTTTACTACATACAAACATCTTGTTTATTCAGGTTACAAATCACTCGTTTAGCAAAGTATTTTTTTCCCCACTGCTGCCACATTGTTTACATCTGAATTGAATTAAATGCAAAATCGAATCTCGCACATAAACAGACAAATTCAAATTATGGAGAGCCTACACAATTTTATCCAGATGATAAAATATGATGTGGCTGACATTGCCGCCAATGAAAAATTATTGGCATGAGCCAACGTGTCAGCAGTATAATCGTGAATGATGTGGGGAGAGAAAGGTCACAGCTGAGGACCGAGGCATTGTGTAGAGGAACAGCTAAGCTCTTTAGCGCCCTGACTTCGATTCAGTAATTCAGTATTGAAGCCTTAGTGTTTTTTCATCATACAATGGGACACATTGTGACATATTCAACATGTCATCATATACAAATAAGTATGCCATTTTATTCCACCTCCATTTACGTTGAAAAACTGTATATCATTTAGGAAGTGAATGACAGACCACCCAGCATGCGACTGCCGAGAAAAATCAGGTGAGGTTCTGCCATAAAAGTGGGGAGCGTGCCTGACTTTACTACTGCATATGTTCTCCTGCTTTGTTATAGCTCAGCCCTCCGATTCTATCTAGTTCCTGCTATTACCAACAATACCATGCAGATTTTTGTGCCACTGGGGCCGTTCGGGACCTATTAAGCAATTCTGGGCAAAGTACGTGCATAACGGTTGCCTTTCACTGGCTCCCACATCAGGTCGAAATCACAGAAATAGTCTGAGGATAGGAATGGGCTGAATGATTCTTATCATAAGCAATTTGGCGTGCATTAGAACTACTTCAGAACTTTGCATCCATTACATTGTTTTATCGTTAAACACTTATATCCTGCTGACCTTTTTATCTTTTATCGAGACTCAATGTTCTAAATGCTTTCTGCTGATTACATAATATTTATACATCAAAGTGACAACAGATACACCACAGTCACCTTCTGGTGAAGATATTTTGGGGTGTAACACAAAGAAAACACATTACACAGCTGCTTAGAGTGACAAGTAAAATAATAGCGATGAAGTTCTGCAATATGTAATTACAGCAAAGAATATGTCTCTGTTTGCTGCTCGCTATTTCTTGTCTACCCAGTCGTGTTTGGTTATCATTAGAGTGTTGTTCTATTGACTGTGTGAGAGTCAATGTGTGTGCGGTGACTTAACTAAACATTAGTCTGGTTTTGGTGATTAAAAGTGCCACCACCACAATAAGTACAACAAAGTAGTCATATGATCCACTTGATTGGGGTTGATTAAAAAGGATGCAATGGTGTGCCCACTGGATACAGTGACATGTTGCAGACAAGCAGTTGAACCAGAAACCGGCAACAACAGCTATCGGCCGTAATCACACTAGCAACAATGGCACAACTAATAACCTGACAGGCTTGTCATGCTGCAGGAATATCATTCTTAATCTGAGAGGCTGGTGCCCCCAACAGAAAAGAAAAAACAGGACAGCACATAAAAAAACTACAGAGCATGAACTGTCACACAACGTCAAAGTGAGAAAGAGCAATCTGGCCTGCGAGATTCCAATATCGTACTCTACAATGACAACGGGATCCAATCATGGGAGAACACTTCAGTGAGCCAGTCAGGCAATCCTCCAATCAGACAGACACGTCCAACACAAAAGGATCAGACCTTGGCTTTACTTTCACAATTACAAAAATACCATAGTAGAGACTGTAGGTTTCCAACCTCACTCTTGGAGTTGATAGAGTAAAAGGGTGATTATACTAAATGCGCCTTATTTTACAGTAGCGATAACTTTACCTCTTCTAACTAACATTTAGTCTGTGTGCGTTTCATTTTGCATATTTATGGTAACTTTCTAGCAATGTTACACTCATACTATATATACACAATTTTACAGTTTACATGCTGGTTTAGTAGGTGTTTTTGCCCCCAACATCTCCTTCCAGGCAGTGCGACAATGGTTATGTTTAGGGTTAGCTGCCTGGAAGGAGAAACATCATTGAGCGGTTTAGTACCCACATCGATTTTGTAGCATGCATGTGAATACTTTACGGTACAAAATATATAGTGCATATAAATTGTTGTATGTTATCTGTACGACAATAACATTGTATTATAATCATAAAACATATGAATTGTACTTTGAAACAGGTCATTTGTCTTCTATGATATTGTGTAAGAGGTGCTCATACTGTGTCTATGTAGCCTATATATAGCCGTGTGTCTATAATTGCAGACATCTTGACACACCTGAGCATCTCTTGCTAAGGATGGCATATTTCACTCTGTTGTACAAATCCCAGACTGCGTGTTTGAAAGCAGAAACACAGGGGTGAAGGTGGTTAGAAGTAATGAGAATTCCAAACTGGACAGCAAGGCAATGTGTCTGACAACACAATGGAACTTATCATCCTAAACAAAACTGGATGTCCATTTTTAATTATTTCCAGATTTTCATTCAAACGCAATCTCAAATAGGTCACTGTAAAAAAAATAGGAATGCATTCCTCGAGGCGACTTCTCACCCAGTGGAGTGGGTGCCGCATATAGGCTGAGTCCTTGGCAGCGGCAGCGGTTCAAGTCCAACCTGTGGCCCTTTGGTCAACTTTGGTTGTTTTAAAGTGCTTAACAAAAAAAGTTGGACTGGATTTAAGCTGTCCTGTCAATTAAAGGCCATAAAAAGCCCCCCAAAAAAATCCTCATGAGCCAAAGCCACTCCCTGAAGGGTGGAGAATAAAGAAGATTGGAAAAAGATGTTCATATCATGAGAAAGCGGAACATGACTGGCTAATCCACCCGTCACATAATCATGCGGTGATCAAAGACGATCAGTGACGTAAGTGACTAGTATAGTTATTCCTGTTACTTTCAGTCAATTCGTTCTTACCTTACAGTGACTACAGGAACACACACAGATTCTTAAAGTCTTGGTTGTCATTTACAACTCATGTATTTAAGGAAACATGAATGTGCTATTTTTTTTTAACAATAAATGAAACACCTTCTTTGGGTCCTTTAAAGGCCTGCTGTTTCCCAGTGACTGAACAGAAAGCCACTAAGCTGCTGGATTGGTTTTTACTGAAATAGAGAACAACTGATATGATTTTTGATCATTTATATAAAAGGTGCATGGGTAAAGCCAAATAAGGCAGCTATACCACAGCCCAGTGGTGTATTTGCTCTGGTCTACCTAGTACACATTGAACTTGTGTGTTGCTGTGCTTGTGTTGTTTATAGCTCTGTGTGTCCATGTGTGTGCATACGCACAGAGACTTTGATAAGAGGTCTTGAGAGGTATAGTGGAGGACCATGCCCTCCGCTCCTCTCTATCCTGGCTAGCAGGCTGTCCTCATTACTGTCAGTCAGCATCAGGTTTAGCAGTGCCAGGCTCCTGCACAGCCCTCTGTCCTCTCTGCCCTGCCAGCACTAGCCTGCCTGACTGCTGCCATTGGTAAGCATTGTAAGGACCCCTCAATCCTCTAAAAAACCTAATTATTCTCTACCCGCAACCAAGGAGACCGGAGCAGAAAGAGGGATGCCGAGGAAAAGAAGAATCACACACGTGCACTCCGTTTATAAGCGCTCTGGCAACTATTTAAATAAAAGGAAATGTGTGTTAATATTATTTCTGCAGTAAAAAAAAAAGCATTCACATTTACACATTATTTATCTTTCCAGTGAAGCATAAATATTGGAGGAAAGCACACACACAACAAAAGGCACACAAGATACATTTAGAAAGTTTGAAACAAACAAAAGAAACCTGCATGAATGACACTGAGCATCGCTTTGACTACCCGTTAACTGGGTCACTCAGTTGGTGATTGTGTCTGACCACCAAACAAACAGTCATTCATATGCCTGTGGTCTGGCCCAATTTTCATCTGGAACAGTTCCACTGAGGCCACTGAAAGCAAAGGAGCTGCCGGGTCAGGGATTTAAACCCATCTCCAGCTTTGGCAAAGTAGCCATTACCACAGGGGGGAAAAAACAACTCCTTGTGTCATACTCCATCTACAGCAGGGTTTATTTATGTTGGCGGCACATCGTTTTTTTTTTTTCCAGGGGTGAGGGGAGAATGACAGTGAAGAATTCCCATCAACTCGCTTGTCACCTTTCCCTCGTCATCCGTCTATCTCTCGGTTTCAGTGAAACGTCAGTGCATTTAGTGTCAGTTGTGAAACCCATTTCAAAAGTGCATTTATTTTGAGAAACACAACAAATATCTTTTCAGTTGGACATCTTGGTTGCTCACCAGGATAAGACCTGCTCCATGTGCCGTGAAATGCGACGTCAGGTTCGGATAATAGCCTGCACTACATAACATTATTTGGCTTCCTTCCACTTTGTGTGCTATTCGCACAGTAGAAATGACTTGGCATGAGAAATATCTAATAAGAAATAATCTTCTCATAATAAATATTTGGGAGGGCTCATTGTCATAAACTGTAAAGCTGAACAAAGATATTGATATGGCATTACATTAAAAACTTTTGTCCTTGAATACTCTTTCACACTCGTGCAGCTGTGCAGATCGGCGTAGGAACGAGGAAGCTGGTGCTTTTAATAAACTCACAGGGACATTCAAAGGGGCTGGCAGCTACAGAGGTTTCATTTTCCCAGCAGTGAGCTGTGTCATTTAAAATAAGGATCATTTTTGTGTATGGGAATATCACAATGCTAAATCTAGATCAAATAACAAAAAATAAAAAAGCAAAGTGAGGGGAAGACAGAGACAGAATGAGGGAGATGAGGGAGTGAGAGATGAATAAAAGGAATAATGAAAGAGGACACCAGGTACAAGTTTGTTTTGAATTTGTATAAAGAAAACGACACACCAGCGCCTCTCCTCTCTAATTCAGTATGGGTACATGTTATCCTATGTGTGTAAGTCACACAGAACAAAAGGCGCAGGGGATGAGAATGTGCATTTACTTCATGCAGAATTATTGTTAGACTTTATTAAAACTCCAGACTTGAAGTCTTTTCCTGCAGGTAAGAACTTAAAGCCCACAGAGAGGTGAGCGGGACAGACATGTGGAGGAGGTGGAGGTACTGGTCATTTTGCCATTAACAGAAAAAAAAAGATTTAAGACAGACAGAGGCAAAAGGGAGAACAAGAAGATGCCATACAGAGACAGAGAGTGAGACAAAGAGAGAGGCAAAGAGTAAGAGAGAGCTCCAGCTGCCAGAGATAGGCCGATGCGAACAGTAGGCCACCAACGGGGAAGCCACAGCCACAGCTGTCACAGGCTGGAGGACAATTTGGGGCAGTGCTCGGATGGTATTTTTGACCAATATCCCAGAATGACCTCAACCAACGTACAAGAATAGTTCCTCACTTCCTTCTCACCGACATTAAAGCAAGCCGTTTTAATACGAGAAGTTTCAGGATAGAAAACTCTCATTGCAAACAAAATAAACAGAATTTCTGGAAGTGTTGTCTCAGCTGCTTCTGTGCTGTAAACATCTATCCGTGCACAGATAGAGTCTTCGTTCTGCATCCAAAGCCACAGTGACAACCTGTTCGGGATGGCTTTCACGGCAAATTCCCTTTATGTAGGTGCAAGAAAAGGGTTCTGCCCATTGCTCTGTAAATGGTTGCCGCTCCTTCCTTTCATTTCCATAACAAGCCATCAGAACTCATCTCCTACTGAAGTGGCCACAGTCCCACTGGCAATTAAAATCATGCTGGGACATGCCATGGTTGTGTGTGACTCCACTGTCGGAAACAAAAGCAGCAGCGGCAGTGGTAATGACGCCAACAGTTGAGTGGTAAATCTCGAGCAATGTCGGCGGAAACCGTAGCTTTGATTTCTGCAGGAAACTGAGAGCAGGCCTCGTTTACATCTTTCAGTATGAACCGTACTGGAAAATATCAAACAAGGAAACAGAGTCATCTCATCTCTGTCTTCTGTACCACTTTCTGTACACAGCCACAATACAAAAAAAAAGGCAGGTGGGTTTTTTTAAAGAATCACCAGCATCGCATCAGGCTTAAAATATAGAAAATAAGGAGTGGAACTTTAAAAATATACAACTGGGGCTTAAAAAACTAGAATATTTTGATGTGAAACAGTCTGACTGGAATTAAAGGATAGGTTCAAACGCCTTGACTGTTGAGGTATCATATACTTAGCTTCAGCCAATGCATTTCTACAGAGAGTGAGTCATCCTTTATGGACAGTATGGTTAGGAGAAGCTATTGCAGTGACCAATAACTCAACATTCGGTACATATTCCATGTAAATATGAATCTCTCTAATATAGAAACTGAACTCTCCTGAAAACGCTTCATCAAAAAACATCAAGGTTTACTGTAGATTTTTAACATATATTCACCCCACCTTTATAAAGAGAAAGGTTTACATTTGTATGGTGGTAAACATTATTGGTATAAAATAAAATTATGCTACTAAGAATGGCTTGTTTTGAAACTAATTTTTGCGATGCTGAAACCCTTACTGTATCTTGAAATCCTGGAATTCTAAAGCTACTTTTAGCTGCCGATCTAATAGAGCCATGGCTAACCCCAGCCAGGCTGAAAAGGCAAAGTATAAGTGAATGTGCATTAAACACCTTGCATCACTGTCTTTCCACCTGTCAATCATCAACAGAAGAAACCTAATCCCTGAATAGCTGTGGAGTAGTCTGCATTGATACCTTTGACACGACTTGTAAGCACAGCTTCTATTTCTAACACAAAATGTTCTTCTTTTAAGTCTTAAGATAAGTTTGAGTTGTGCCAGTTTGCATTTCTTCTATTTATTTATTTATTTATTTATTTCATCCTATTTATGTCCTATAATGACAACAACCTACAATTCAGGTACAATACTGACCTTAAAAACAGACTTGTTAATTCTCCAGATTTGTACGTACCAATACAAACGCCCTGAGCAACTTTGACTTTGTCATGCATGTCAACTCCGATTCACATTAAATGATGTCTGTTTCGACATAGCCTAATGATTATTTGTTGCCAAACTCCTTCCTGTCTGTGTCCGACCGCCTCTTCATAATGGAAATGTCCGTGTTTTGGGGCAGTGTCAGTTATGCCTGCTGATACAAGTTGTTTTTCCTGTGATCCTGTCATCCCGGTGCAAACACCTTCAGTTGTTTACAGTGAAATGTCCTCTGTGTTCACCTTCACTTCCTGTCTGTTTTCAGCATTACTCTACGTGCTGTACATACTGTATAGTTTTACCATACTGCAGCATTCAGCAGCGGGAGGTCATTGGCAGGGTTACTTGTGAGGTCATTGTTAGCCGTGAGAAAATTAACGCTGATTGGGCTTGTCACGATTTGCTCCCCGAAGCCCGTGCCACAGAGGCACCTGCCAAGCCGAGCTTCTTTAAACAAGAATGAAGCCTATTCAACAGCTGCATAAGCAGCCAGGCAAGCAGACAGTGGAGGGGAAAGAGGGACAAAAGAAAGCAAATGCAAAACAGAGAGGACTTTCTAAATGGAAACCTCAGAATGGGACTTCTTTTAAAAAAATGTCGGAAATCAATTTAACGTAAAGTAAAAACCCATGCAATGTTAATCTATCCGGCTTAATCCCATTGTATTAAGATCCTTTATAATCGCCATTCAATACAACCATTTTTCTTTTCTAACAAGCTTGCCCTATAGCCATTTTATAAATCATTGGTACAAGGCTTTTGCCGTGCCACAAATTCTGTTATGGTGTCATTATTTCACTGAGTTATGAACCATGCAAGGTAGAATGACAAATATGTTGTTGAACAACTCAAAATATTGTTTTTCCCTTTCTGAGTCATTGCTAAAAAGAGTAGAGTACTGTTTAAAAAAAGATTAACATTAACCACGACAGCAAGATAGCAAGTTCTTTCGTTCACTTAAAAAAAAATTGGAAGCATCATCAACCATCTGAGCGGTGTTATTGCATCTACGACTTTCATAAGCAAGGTTCAGAACGGAAGGAGTTCAAGCCATACACTTGGTGTGTAAAGAAAAATGTGGAGAAACACTGGTAGTTTCTCAACCATATGCCGATATCCTTAAGTCACCATGTGCTCTGGCTTTGAAAGCCTGCACTGCCAATTCCTCATTTGAAACCTGACCAACTCTTTAACAATGCCTCTCTCTGATCCAGTGGGGAGGAGAAAATCTATTATCGATTTCCACCTGGCTTAGGTGGAAAAAAGTCCAATAGTGATGTTGAATAACGCTACACTGTACTGTGCCTTCACACTAAAGCTGGGGGTTGGTGTGAGAGGGCATGTCAACAATGCCCTTGACTATGCCACAGCACCATCTGCACGCGCTGAATATTTAATCATCAATAGAGCTGCTCAAGACCAGTAATCAAGAAAAAGGAAAAGATAATAGGCATCATGGAGGAGCTCATGAGACAGCTCCTGCGTGATTGGAGTTTGGCTTATCTTTTAAATCACCCATTGTTTCAATGCTAATTGTGACCATTTCTACATGCGTACACTGCAATTAAAGATATTTCTTAATCACTTCATTCAATCCCATTCAACCCCAAAAGCTATAGAAAACAACTCAATAGATGTATAATTTAGCCACTAAATGCAATTCATCACTGTCAAGGAGAAGTCACAAATCACTTCTTTCCATTTAAAAATAAAACTCTCGCAGTTTACATTGCTGGCACCTACTATATAACATCTAACACAAGAGAGGAGGATCTTGATTCCACTTTCTTATTTTCCTCTTTTCCACACCTACATAAAACTAATTACTAACGTTCTCTGTCAATATATTAGAGCCCGCCTCCCGCATCAAGCCAATAGACGAGTTACCAGCGAAAAATGGTTTCACGCTTATACTCTGTTGCAATAACACACAATGAAACTTGATTCCAACTATTGCAGACTAAAAATGGCATGGAACTATTTTGTAACAATGACCAAAAGAGTTAATTTGAAACTATTTGACATGAAAAAAACTATAATGAAGGATGACATTAATTTTTAAGCATAAAAGCACAGAAAATAATGTAGATATAAAAACAGCAAGGTTATACAAAAAACAACAACATGACCTCAATCATGCTGAACATTTCCTTTAGGTCTAATATGTCCAGCTTTAATTGCTTTGGTGAAACGGCATAGACAAGGTGAGAACAATGCAGCCAGACTAGGTATTTCTCTAATAACAACAGACAACCACTGCCTCTTTGTATCTCCTGTGTGAGCACACAAAATTATGTAAGCTAGTAACATGAGACATAATCATTTTCTTTGAAAAGGGTTAGTCACCAATTTATTCTTACCTTAGGCTGGGCGCGACGTGGAAAGGCAACCTTAGGATCAATCTGCAAATGAGAAAAGAATAGCAAAACCATTGTTAAAAGAAAAGCTGTGATATTCTAAGAGTGAAAAGCAATGAACAGGAATTTCTTAAAAACTGTAAGCCCACAAAGGGACCCCGGAATGCAAGCATTCACATGGTCACACTTTAAATCCACTGTGGTCAGGAATAAATACTAGGATTGTAATAGCAGTAATACATATTCAACAAATCAGTGTACTAAAATGTGATATTTTTTCCGCTCACAATGATAACAATTTATTGGACCCATTAAGATTTACAAAAGCTGCATAATCAGCCTGTGGCGATACTGACAGTCTGCTTTTGAATTTGAGAAGCATTTGACACTAAAGCTGCATTCAGTAGCCGTCAAAATTATTGCAATTACAAATTAAGTGCACATGAATGGCCCAAAAAAGTGGTGATAAGAACATAGAAAGGTGGGATTTTATAACTAAAAGGGCTCTGCTACTTCAGACCTGGCTTTTGTCAAATCTGACGTCATTCTTTTCTCATATTGTCCACCCACTCTGGTTAAGGTTAGGGTAGGTTATTTTCACTGAGAAATGGCTGGGTTATGGTTATGGGTAGCATAATACCTTAGTACCAATGTAGTCATGTTGCAGCCAATGTAAATAATTCAAACTGAACAAACACTTGGACTCTTCAGAAGAGGTAAATAACTTCACTCAAGCTCCTGCGCGGAAAAGTCACCAGACAAGTCAACATAGACATACTGAGAAATACAGAGAGAGTTGTGTGGAGCTGATTGTCTTAATTAGCTTTGTAGCAAATCATCTGGCAATGGCTTGAATGTAACGGATGTTCGTTACTGTCAAAAAGTTACGCACTAAAGCTTTATTCCCTACTCTACAACACCCGATAATTAGACTGGTGCAGAGATTTGGCCCAATAACTACTTTGATTTCCAGCTAGGTACATTTCTCAGAATGTGACTGAGCAGCAGAATACAGCTGACCTATATCACTGACCTCATTACTTACTGTGTCAGATTTTCTACAATTGTTGGGGCTCAATGACACGTTCTAGGCACAATATTCATTGGATTGCGCGATTTACTTTAAGAAAGCGCATATTAATTAAAACTAATTACTTTAAGATTGGTGCTACCAAATCATCGTCTGGTGCTGCTGTATAAAAAAAGAAAAAAAGAAAACCAAATCTGCATCAAAGAAATAGAAAAAAAAGTTAACGTGGAGGCCCGCCACACCATCGTTCTGCTGGTCATGGTCGCAGCAGAGCTTTGCTTTTATTTTAGGCAGGAATCGCTGATTCAATATGACAGGGAGAAAATGAGAGTCTGAGGCTGCTGACGCCTCCAGATATTGCCAAATAACTGTGAGGATGCGTCAGATCAGCCTGTTTCTCCATCTTGTGCTTGTTATCTCATTAGCTACATTTTCCTCGTTAATTTCACTGGTATGAAGGTATGTGGTGGGGGGCCTGACCAACCTTGCACTGACAATGAATTTCATGAGCAATGTCCTCTGGAATTGTCCTTGCCTGGGTACCGATGGAATTGTAAAATAGAAAATATTTGCTTTTTCGGCGTTATAATACTTATTTGTGTTTAACAGAAAATCCTTTTCATGCTGTTCCGTATGTTGTGGCGTGTTATACTGAAATATCCACAATAAGTGTACCTATTCTTTGCTTTCATAAAAGTTACTCCTTCAGCACAGATGGACATACCGGTATTTAAGAAAAAAAAGACATCTTTCTGCTGTGAGAAACAATGGAAAGAAATTGGAATGAAGGAACACAAGAACAAAAAGACACCATCTGCACAGATCAATTAAGCCAATGAGACCGACTACGTTTTAATGTGTTTGAAGGCAATGTCATTGTCATCTTTTCTGTCAGTCTCAATTATTACGCTTATCTTTCTAAATCAAGTCAAAATGAGAAATGAATTCAATAACACCTGGGTATAGCAACCCTGCTTGTAATGAATTTCATTTAAAGATTTAGCACTTAGCCCCAGGCAAAACCAATTCAAACTCAATTATTTTGTGCGCCCTATTTGAGCAAAGACAACACATTATGCTCGGAATACAAAAGTCCTCTATAGTTGGTAATGTATCTTACTTTTTTAAGACTATACAAACATATCAAACCTCATTTCACCATACTGCGTGAACTAATTGTTTTCCTGTCCTGCTGAGAATTTCTATTCACTATGAAGCGTCCCGTTTCACCATGCACAAGACAGCACTTAAACACAGCAGCAATGGAAGTCATATAGTTTTCTGTCAGCTGAAAATATTATAATTATCAAAAATAGGCAGGTATATGCACAGAATTGTGTTCAAAATGAGGCTACTGCAGATTGTTTAAATCAAACTCAGAGCAATGCAACCAAATAAGGCAAAGAGGACTTACTAACCAATCCTTCTGAGAAATCCTATAGCAGCACCTTTTTAGGTCACAACTTATGATGAATGACTCCTTTGAGAAATATGATCATGAGGAGGGGCGATGTTAGCCTGGGAAAACCCTGACAAACTTCCGGCAAATTTGAGATTTGCTCTGCAAGTCAGTCTGTCCAAGAGCCCATTGAATCTCATTTCAATTTTTTTCCAAATCGAAACACCAATCACAACCATTGAGGCCGGCTTTACAAGATGACAAGAGTGCAGCGATGGCAAGCAGCTTTTTGTTTACATTCAACATGACGGCTACGTCACCCGGATCGTTGGCCTGATTGGTTGAAGGACTATCCAATTGCGCCCAGAGGCATTTGAGCGGCATACGTTTGTGGCGCCCCTTTGGAAGTGTGCTTGTTGAATGGTCTCAATGTTTTATTGTTTGATCGAGCTGTGAATGAACCTTCCCCAGACCCAGTCTCAGTTACTGAAGAGGGTCAACCAGGCTAGGGAGATGTAGCAATTGTTTTGCTTTGGTTAACGTATTCATGTGGTTTTTATGTAGAAAAAAAAAAAGCATCATATTTAAGGCCAAGAGCTAAAATATGCACTGCCTTTTGCAGAGAATACTGTAACTTTGAACTAGACTATGTTGTCTTAGTTTCCCCTGATACTTCCTTCCTGAAACATTTTGTTATGTACACACATACCGACAGGTTTGCCGTCAGTCAACAGAACCTGGGTTGTGTACTGGGTTTTTATCTACCAACACCTTAAACATTTGAACAGAAAACAACAGAAAAGGCCTACAGTATTAGTGATTTACATTGCATGTTTTAGTCCATTTTTGTTTTCAAGAAAGTACTTAATGGGTTGGGCGAGGGAAAAACACTTGTCCTTACTATGCTTTTACTTTCACTGCAAGTTTCGGATTCTCCACCTACATCAGCTAAATCCAACAAGTTTAGGCATACTCAAAGTGGTTTGTTGAAATGGATTCTAGGATGACAAAAGAAAAAAAAAAAAAAACACAAGCTGATGTAGAGGTAGAGAAGGCATTCTTTAGGGAACATGTGTACAAAAAAAGCTCTTTAAAACACAAAATGAAGACACATAACTGTAGTGTAGAACGCAAGACCTCCCATCCAGCTGTAGCGGTTATCATCTAGTAGCAGTTAAAGTACTTTATTAATCCCCCTAGGAAATGTCTTTATCATGGAATACCGAGCAGTGCATGCAAACTAAACAGCACATAGATATTTAGAACCCTGACTTGGAGCTGATTGAACAATCTGCTCTGTATATGAATGTGCTCCTCCTTTGAACATTGCGTTTTATTGCTTGCAAGATGAACTGCTGAAACGGGGGGGGGAACCAACGCTATTAAGCAGGTAAACACCTGGAATTTATCTTGATCTTCTAGTAGTGAACTTTACATGGATTGACTTGACTGATGTATAACATATTGTCCTTTGCTGCCGTATTTCTTAAAAGCGGATTTACAGAATGACTGTAATTGATGGTATGATGTAGAACTGCCAAGATTAGTTGATCAATCGATAGACAAGAAATTATTCAACTATTTTGACAAGTGAACCTTCGTTAGGGTACAAACATTCTCTTGTTCTCTCAAATGTGAACATGTGCAGCTTTTCCTTGTTTTAACATTACAGATAATTTAATATTTTGGATTGTGGACGGTCGGTCAGACAAACCAAGACATTTGACGACTTCACCTTGGGCTCTAGGAAATTGTGTTGGGCATTTAAAAACGTTTTTTTTTAATAATTCGATTAGATGAAAGTAGAAGAATCCGCAAATTCCTCTATTATGAAAATAATTGTTAGTTGCGGTTGAAAGTATTGTGTTTAAATGCAAATTGTAATCAACATGCATCATTGAAACAGCCAGTAATGAGTTAACCTACCACTATACTTTTTACGTATGAGCCACAACAAAATCAAACTTCAGAAATTTGGGCCAGACCCAATTCACACGTGTGACAAATGACCTGGATGAGTATGCTACCCGGAGCAGTCCAATAGAAACCAGGATACTGTGGCAGGTCAACATTTTTTGTTGGTACAGAACATCATGGAAGATGATAAGAAATGAAGAGACAGCTGCACACAGGTGATCGGGAGCCTGGGTAGCATTAGCATCATGTATACAAGGATGTGAATAACCCAGTTTTGAGTATTATCCTGGTTTTGATCTTATTTAGGGTGGGTTTTTTTTCATGGAACTTGAGAAATCTGGCTACTATGAGAGTGTAATTGCACTCAGTGTGTTCCTTGTGAGAGAACAATTATCCATATTCTTACCGGTAATAAGGATATGATTATTACAGGCATCCGTTATCTACAAATGTCTTTACTGTAGGTTGTATGGGGTTTCTTTTTTCCTGTGATTAAATTACGGTAACCATCTAATGGCAGCACCACCTATTATGTACAATTGACTGGCAGCGTCTAATGTGATGTCATTTTCAAAGGGCTCTGCAAATAGGGTATGTGTGCCTTTTGCAATGTGGGTATCTCAGATAGCATCTAGGCACTGTTCAGTTTATGCGGAGCACAAGAGCATGGCTAGTGACATGCTAAAGATGCACTTCTGGTGAAGTAGCCGCGGTCTATATCAAGAGCATTTTCCCCACTCACACTGGCCTCTCCAGTGTGTTGGTAAGTATTTCTCACCCTATGGCCTCTTTACATCACCCTGACAAGACTTTTTTCCAGATTAATAGTCTCAGTGCACCTTTCCTATATGATGAAACATGATCTTACACACAGAACAAAAGTAGATTTCCTCAAGACATCATACAACCCGATATGTCAACATAATAAATGAGAACAGACCAAGAGGAATCCCCCCCCCC